>NC_053491.1:302616372-302916372 GCF_905171775.1 Rana temporaria
GTAGCAATGAGATAGGTCTATAGGATTCCGGATACAGTGGGTCTTTACCTGGCTTGGGCAAAACAATGATTTGCGCTTCCTGCATAGAGGAGGGGATCTCACCCAGATCAAACATGGATTGAAACAGTACCTTCAATTTAGGGACAAGGGTCTCAGAATATGTTGCATAAAATTCTAGGGGCAGGCCATCTAGTCCCGAGGCTTTGGATTTGGCTAGTTGTGAGATTGCTGTGGCTATCTCCTGAGTGGTAATAGGGGCCTCCACTCCTGCGCCTGTACTGCACTCAGCCTGGGGAATCTCAATGTGTGTAGATAGGCCTGAACCTCCTGTGTAGTATGGTGACTCTGTGAGCGGTAAAGATCTTCGTAAAATTGTCTAAACTGTTCAGCCACCCTCGGCGGATCCGTAATGACCGTGCCACCAGGCCCAGCCAATGAAACCACCACCGGTGGCCTATCCTCTAAATGTGCCAGGTATGCTAGCATTTTCCCCGCCTTCTCCCCGTGTTCATACACACGTGTTTTACAGAAAAATACCCGTTGCTTGGCCTTTTCTAGATGCAGTTGAGATACCACCCTCGCCTGTACCTTTACTTTCGACAAGTTCTCAGAGGACGGCTGAATGTTATATGCCTCCTCCAGATTCTGAAGCACCTCCTCCGACTTGCATACTACCACCCTTGATGATTCCTTCAGCCTATTTATTTTAGTATTCAAGACTCCAAGCGCCTGGTTTTTGAACTCATCCCACCCGGAAGATACCAGTACCTCCTCCTGCTCCTCAGCCAAAAAGTAATTAAGCTCTCTTTCTATGCTATCGTGTTCTGTCAGTGCTGTTAACCAGAATGGATTAAGCCTCCATATCCTCCGGGGGGAGTCCCCCGAGAGACACAGTTGAATCCAGCACGGTGCGTGGTCCGATAAGGCCCTAGGTGCAAATCCAGCCCCAACCACCCTGGGCATAAGTAATTTCGACACCATCACATAGTCTATACAGGACATAGTGGCATAGCTAGTCGAGTGACATGAGTAGGCTCGGACCCAAGGGTTCCTATCCCTTCATACATCCACCAGGGCAAATTCTGTAAACAGTCAGCTTAGTCTAGTTTGTCTGATCCTGTCACCTGTTCCCCGATCCCTTTCCGGCCTATCCATGAAAGGGTCCATCGTCATGTTGAAATCCCCCATCCACACTGCCGGCACAGTCGGGTGCTGTGCCATAAAGGCCAATCCCTCAGATACGACCTCTGAGCTGTACGGGGGGGGGGATATAACACACTAACAGTAACATAGGCATACCTCCCAGGTTCACATGAGCAAATACATATCTCCCTGACACATCAGATTTTACAGATATGAGGTCAAACGGAGTAGATTTTGTCACCAGCAGTGACACCCCCCTGGAAAAATTGGTGTGTGTACTATGGTACGCCCATCCCACCCATGGGCGCTTCAGTGCCGATTGTAAGTGGCCCGTTGCATGTGTCTCAGTGAGCGCTATAACATTGGCTTTTTGTGCTTTTAAGAACGCGAGTGCCGCTGTGCATTTAATTTTATTCCTCACACCTCTGACGTTCCACGTCATAAATTTAAGTGTAGTCATGGTACATCCTCATGAAATCTTGACCCTTGGCTATACATATACACAGGGCCATTCGGTTCTAGCATATGAACCCTGGTACACTTCCCTTTCACAACATTGGCAGCACACTGTACATATCTCTTTACATCTCTACATTTATGCATATATTCTTCAAGTCCCCCTGGTCCACAATGGTGGCCCATCCTGAACCCATCCCTCCCCCCTCCCAGCCCATCACCTCCCCAACTTGGCATAGGCATTGGATCCCCAAACCTAAAACCAAAAAAGCATGACACCAGAAACATCCAGCAGCCGAGGCTAACTGGAGGCACATATCTTATTCTCAGGTCATTACAAATCTCTGGTGTATTAAACATTCCCTCGGGGGCGATTTTTCACTGGACCCCACGTGTAGTATGAGCAGGAAATAATCAGCTCCTGATACACAAACGATAAGAAGGTTCTTGAAAGAAGGAAAAACCAAAAAGAAAGAACACTGGTTGTACAGGTCTCCGCTCCTCCTGCTGCACAAAATACATGGCGCATTTCCTCGATCACAGTCCCATTCTGTATGCGCGCTCTGGTCACTTCATGCTGTTTTACCACCCCTCAGGGATGCACCTCCGGCCAGTCTCTAAGTAGCTCCCCCCCACTCCCAAGGAGAAACGACCCCCATTACCCCCATCATACAGTCCTTCCATCCCCCAGGCTTGCGCTCTATTCCCTCCATGTAAAAAACAGGGTGTCTGTTGGGGTATAGCAGAATGAGATTCACAAACAGGATACCTGGTCTCTGGAGGCCATCTTCCACACAGTTTAAGCAGGCCTCCGCAGCCCACGCCTCTGCTGGAGCCTTTAAATGCCGCGGTTCAGAGGCCGCATACTCCATACAAACTACCGAGCAAAATATAAAGATAAGTAAAGCACCGGGGGGGGGGCATAAACCAGCTACCCCAACACTCTCACCCCAACAACAGTACTCACAGCTTCCCGACTACTCCCGTCTGCCTTTACGATCCAACCATGCCACGGCCGCTGCTGGGGTATCAAAAAACTGTGCTCGACCATCCTCTTCTACGTGCAGCCTTGCTGGGAACAGCATCGCATACTTAAGATGTAACCCACGTAACCTCCGCTTCACTTCTTGATATTGGACCCTCTTCTTCTGTACTTCTTGAGAGAAGTCTGGGAAGATCGCCACCTGCCTGTTTCCCATCTTGATGTTGCCATTCTCTCTGGAGAGACGCAGGATTTTATCCCTGTCCTTAAAATTTAGAAATTTGCCGATGAAAGTACGGGGGGGCGCTCCCTCAGGCGGGGGCTTAGCTGGTATCCGATGCGCCCTCTCCACCGCGAACATACCCGTGAATGCCTCTCGCCCGTATTCCTTCACAAGGAGGTTTTCCAGGAACTCCGCCGGGTCTCTCCCCTCTCCGGTAACCCTATGAAACGTAGGTTACAGCGGCGCAATCTGTTCTCCATATCATCTTGGTGGGAGTGCAGCTGGTATATTCGGCGCTGCATGTCCTCCATGTCGTTCTGCATCGGATGTACAATATCCTCCACATCCCTGATACGGGTCTCCGCCTCTGTCACTCTATCTCTCACTTTAGACAAGTCCTGTCGCATCAGGGATATGTCGATCTTTACCTCGTCAATTTTAGCGGTTAACGTGCCTTGTAGTGCCGCTATAGCCTCTAGCACCTTTGCCGTCTCTGCCGCGTGGCGGTCATCTTCCGGGGCCTCCTATGCGCCATCTTTGGCCTGTCCCTCGTCTCCCTCATGGCGATATTTAGCCAACTTTTCCGCTGCAGCGGAGGATTTCTTTGGAGGTGACATGGTCCGCCGCTGTCCCGTGGTCACCAGGCAGTTTTCTGGGTGTAAAACAACCCTATTATGTGCACAAACTGTGTTGCAGGATTTTAGGCAAGAGGAGCTCTGTCTTCCCACGTCCTACTCCATCGCTGGCCAGGCCACGCCCCCGTAGATGAGCATTTCTAATGCAGTTTCCATGCGTAACTTCTCAGATTCAGTTTCCATGCGTAACTTAGTTTCCATGCGTAACTTGTCTAGTTTGAGTTGCATCTCTTTTTCAGCAAACCCAGCCTTTACTTTGGCCTCTTTGGCTGCAAAGTCAGCTTTCACTTTTGCAGATTCTGCTTTTGCGCGGGCAATGGCGATTGTTTCGCTTTTCATTGACCTCCTTGTGCTCGTGGAGTAAACTTCTGACCTTGTCACAAAGTGCTCTGACTCTATCTGTGACATGGTGGCCATGCTATATGGAAGCTGGTAACACTGCTGTCTCTTTGGCGTTCTGTATGGTAGCCGTGCTTAGAAGCCTTGATTTTATGGCGTTCTGTATGCTAGTCGCGTTTAGAAGCCTCGGTTTTACTGGAAGTTCTGTATGCTAGCTATGTTTAGAAGCCTCCGTTTTACTGTTATGCCCCTCACTACACGTGACTGAGGTGTATTCGGGCACACTGATAACTCTTCTCATACCAATGCATTCCAGTAGGCACAGAATCCTTTTGAACTTTTATTAGTACAAGATAGAGTAAAACTGAAATGGATACAAACAAGTACAATTAGTAAATAATCACACAATTAGAGCATCCCTAACTATCTAGCTAGAGAGACAAAGATAAACGTACCGGAAATGGATCGGTATGGCTAACGTGGGATAGAACTCAGAAGACATGTGCTTGCTTCCAAGGAGAAAATGGAAAAGAAGGCCCTGGAGGTGCTGCAAGGCCTCATGGGATAGAAACACGGAGGCTTGCATGGACCAAACTAATAAACTATTCTAGCTGACTGTATTAAGATAGAACTGGTGCAGTTGAACAAAATGTCCACTAGATGGCAGCATTGATTTAATTCAAACTAAAGTCAATGAAAACTATGAACCTTATTTAATGAAGGCATGACAATCGTATCCACCTAACATAACCCTCATTTAAGATACATGGTACATTATTTTATAAGTACCCGTCCTCAAATATCTAATCTTTTTCCATCTAATTCATTGTAATGAGATAGCTTATCTACAATGTAGCACTTTATTCTAATATATGTCTTGATTCTATGGTGTATATTGTAATAGATTAAATGTATATTTCACATTGCGTCCTCCATAAACAATAAGGGGCTATTTGGTATGACATATGATGGAACTTCAGTCTGAAAGAAAATCACAAATATGGCACCAGACACCAGGCATCCAAGTGGTAGGACTTCTGTCCTTATAACCACCGGGAAGATGGCAGCCGCTAGGATGCAATGGGAGTAAATAACAATAGGGAAGTGTTTGTGACGGTCTGCACGCTCCAGACGACGTCATCACGTCGAAACCGGTCGAGCGAACGCACACTGTCCACACACACTTCCGCGATCTAATACAAGGCTTGTCTTTGAATTTTTAAATGTGAGTACCTAGTGTTTTTTTAAAATAAAACTATGTCTACATTACGGTATCACACTATTGGGCATCCTTTTCTTTTTGAATGAACACTGGAAAAGAGCCATACAGGGGGACACAGTTTTGCCAGAGCGTAGCACAGGGCTTACACTGTGGATGCCTGTTACCCCAGGAGGGGGCCTTGATCTGAGGAGTGCGGGCTACACCAGAGCACGGAGGAAGGGGACACTGAGTGGAACACAAGAATTATTTACTAAGAGTGGCACGCAGCACTTTGCACGGATTATATAGCACTTTTTGCAGCATGAAGTATTCAATAAGCAATAACTCAGCACTTTAAAGGCACATGGACTAAATCAATTGCTTATTCATATATATCTATTTATTTATTTATATAATGTTTTTTCCTTTATTTAATGTGTACCTATTAATGCACTTTATATTTTATATGCACTTGTGGATTCTATAAGTACTGTATGTACACATATAGGAGTGAGGGCCCATCACTCAGATTATTTATGGATAATCAATCATCCTTATCACTTTATCGCATTTAATCATAATGGGCCGGATTCCGATACATCGGCGCATATTTCTGCCGGCGTAGCGCATCCCATATGCGCTACGCCGACATAACACAGATAGGCAAGCAGAGTATTCACAAAGCACTTGCTCCCAACGTTGCACCAGCATAACGTAAATTCTTTGGCGTAAGCCGGCCTAACTCAAAGTAGGTGGAAGTGGGCGTGATCCATTTAAATGAACCGTGACCCCATGCAAATGATGGGCAGAGCGAACGGCGCATGCGCCGTCCAGTGGACGCTTCCCAATGCGCATGCTCAGAATCACGTCGGAACGAACGCCTAAGATACGTCGAATCACTGCCTACGACGTGAACGTAACCTACGCCCAGCCCTACTAACGTACTACTACGTAAACAACGTAAAATACAACGGCTGTTCCCTGGTCCATACCTAAACATGACTTACACCTGCTTTATTAAGCTTAACTTTACGCCGGACGTACGTAAACCGCGTATATTAATGCGCCGGGCGCAAGTACGTTCGTGAATCGGCATATCTCACTCATTTGCATATTCGAATCGTAAATCAATGGGAGCGCCTCTTGCGGCCAATGTAAATATGCGCCCACGATACGATGGTGTAGGAAACTTACGTCTGTCGGATGAAGCCTATTTACAGGCGTATCTTGCTTTCAAAGTCAGGCGCATAGATACGACGGCGCACATTGACACTTACGCGGCGTATCTCGAGATACGCCAGCGTAAGTGCTACGAGAATCCGGGCCTTAATATATATATTTTTCACAACAGTAGGTGCCAATACCTATTAATCCCTTCTTTTCAAATTCATATCCCACCTCGGTGGGGTACATATATAGGGGCAGCCACTTCAGTCATTTATTTTACATCTTATATTTCTTATCGGTACCTGCAGCAGTACACACATACACCATCCTTCTTGCAGCATATATTTTTAAACTAATTTCCGTAGCGCGGATTAGTTTTTTTTTCCTTTTATCTCCTTTTCAGACCACGCTCCAGTTCATATGACCCTCCAATTGGGACCGGTGACCCGGACTCCGCCTTCTTGGAGATTGAATGAGTCCCTCCTCCAAGCGGAGGAGACCTGTGCGGAGCTTTTGACTACCCTGCGTGAATATTTTTCCATCAATGAGGCCTCGGTCTCTAACCCCTTGGTGGTATGGGAGGCTCACAAGTCAGTTATCCGGGGTGCGCTGATTAAAATAGGAGCACGTCTTAAGCGAGAAAGGTCACGCCGTACAGAGGAACTATTTGCCTGACTACGCAGTCTGGAGTGCTCCCATAAGGCCAGTCTTGCTCATTCCACATAGCCCTTCCTTTGTACAATCAGGGCAGACCCTACTATCATCGGCTTTCAGAAAGCCTCTGGGATGCACAAGGTGGCCGCTTTCGTGGATGACTTGATCTTTTTTTTAACAGATCCATTAGCCTCCCCTCCGATTCTTCTCCAGTCTCTACGGGATTATGGAGCCCTCTCCTTAATCCCGTGCAAATGCAATACACAATACACGTGCAAATGCAATACACAGTATTGCATTTGCTGGGCCTGCCTGGGCATGTGGAGCGGTCCGGTGGAGTGTCACTCCACCGGACCGCTCCACATGCCCAGGCAGGCCCAGCAAATACAATACTGTGTACAATTATTAATATCATCATCACACTCCACCTACCCAGCAATACTGTACAATATCAGATTCAGTGTGCAGGCCCAGCAAATGCAATACTGTGTATAATTAATTATCAACTCCACCTGCCCACAGTGCCCAACTGCCCACTGCCCAGGCATGTCATCCTTTGTGGGGAGAGCCTGGATAAGCCCGCTAAGCTGCCTGATATGATATCTGGCTCTATCCCCATCTCCTGGGTCTGTGTGTCCCGTGTACTGTGCGGGCGTACCTGTGCCTCTCCATCGCCGACTGTCATGATCTCCTCGGCAGGCTCCAACGCCGCTGTTCCGCCGGTTCCATCCATTCTAGGTAAGAGTGGCTGGGAGTGTACGGGACCCAAGGCTGCTGACATTTCCACGCGGCCGCGTCAGCTGGTCAGGTGGTCGGTGAGTCACAAGCAGCGTCACGGGAGGAGGCAGAGTCTGCCCGGACTGCCCCCCCCGCGCGCGCTAAGTAATTTCGGTAACGCCACCCAGTAATGGGAATGGCGTTGCCGAGAGGGAAAAAGTAATCTGATAGATTACTCGTTACCCTCAGGAGGCCCATAGTTACCTAACAGTGTTTATTTAAACGCCATTAGTTACAACACTGTGTGTACCATATACAAATTGCCCCCTGCAGAGGCTGCCATATCCTCTGTTTCCTCCTTGGGTTCTTAGAAATCCCCACAGGCTGCGTATACCTTTCCAATTCAATCCTTATTGGAGAAATTGATGTATGATGACTGGGTTCACCCAGATAAACTGTTTTTTCCTTCTAAGAAGTTTTCCCTCCTTTACCCTATGGAGGAAGGTTTCACCAAGAAATGGGGGGTGCCAGCTATAGATGCGGCTATTTCTTGTGTAAACAAAAGCCTGACCTGTCCTGTAGACAATGCCCAGGGTTTCAAAGTTCCATCTGATAAAAAGCTGGAATCTTTACTTAAAGCCGCCTCCTCTATGGCCGATGCTGTGGTGCAGCCTGCAGTTGCAGCAATTGGCATGTGTAGTTCCTCAAGGAACAAATGAAACAGGTGGTTGACCTCCTCCCTGCAGAAGAAGTTGAGGTTTATGAGGACCTTCCTAAGGCCCTATGTTTTGTGGTTGATGCGATTATGGACTGTTCAGCAAGCATCCCGCCTGAATCTCCTGCTGGTACATATGAGCAGGTCTCTTTGGCTGAAGCATTGGGAAGCCAAGCTTTCTTGCAAAAGATACTTGGTGGTGTTCCCGTTTCATGGGGATTGCCTATTTGGGGACGATTTGGACAAATATATCCAAAAGATTACCGGAGGCAGGTCTACACTGTTACTGGTTTTAAAGAAGAGTAAACGTCCCTTATTTAGACGTTCTCTTTCCCCAGCCCCTGGAACTTCATCTTCCAGGCAGTGGCGACGGCCTTCTCAGTCTAATACTGGGGGAAAGGCCCAGAGCTTGGGGTTCAAAGTCTTCCAACAACAAACAAACCCCCAAAAAACCTTCCTATGAAAGGGGGGCCCCTGCTCTGCCGAGTGGGGGGAAGGCTGCTGCAATTTGCAGGCACCTGGCGGCAAGAGGTTCGTGACAAGTGGTCATCTCCACAGTATCTCTAGGCTACAAGCTGAAATTCTGTCTGAAAGACTTTAATCAGTTTCTGAACATTCGCTCCTTTCACATGGAGTCTGTCCTTTTAATGGTCTCCACCCTTCAGGGAGGAGAATTTCTGGTGTCCATAGACATCAGAGATGCATATCTACATGTGCCAATATTCCCCGCTCACCAAAATTTCTAAGGTTCTAAGGTTTGCGGAGGATCAGCGCCACTTTGTTTTTTTTGTGGCAGTTCCATTCGCTACTGCACCCCGAGTATTCTCAAAGGTACCAGCCCCACCTCTGGTAAAGCTGAGGGCACAGGGCATAGCAGTAACGGCCTTAATGTAGGATCTGTTGCTCATGGATCAGTCCGTAACACACCTAGACCAAAATGTGCACAGCACAGTAGAGTATTTAGAGTCGAATATATTTTTATTAACATATTTGAGGAAACAAAGTACCATGACATGAGCAAGGCACAGAGGATAATTACATAGAATCAATAACAGGGATTACATGGTAAGTAAAAAACACAGCGTCAGTCCTCTAGGAGGATGTAAATAATCATCACACAAGGTATACAGTGAAGTCGGGACGGTTTACATCATTAAATATCAGAATCCGGAAAAAAAAAACATATCCGTGCACAACATAGAAATAAGGAAGAGACAGGCATAGAGGAAAGCAAGAGGAAGAGAGGAGGAAGAGAAGAAAAAAAAAGGAGAAAGGGGTAGGGGGGGTAGGGGAGGGAGAGGTAGAGGGGGAAGGACAGAAGAGGGTTTGCAGGTCAACTGTGGGGGAGGGGACGGGAGGTGGATGGGTGCTGGGCAGACCGAGAGGTTGGAGCCCCACATAGCGGGTTCGCAGTGGAGTATTTAGAGTACCTAGACTGGGTCCTCAATCTGGAAAAATCCTCCTTACAGCCTCAGAAAAGGCTAGAATATTTGGGAATGATTATAGACACGTCCCAAAGCAGGGTATTCCTAAGCCCAGTTTCACTCAAGGCCATTGCAGGGCAGCATACTGTCCACTTGGAACAGAAGAATCCAGGCCTTGGACCTTCCAATGATCCTGGCTCCACAGGTTCACCAGAGCCTCAATTGGTGGTTGCTACCCCAAAATCTGCTAAAAGGAAAATCTTTTATTCCGGTTACTTGAAAAATTGTAACCACAGATGCCAGCCTTATAGGCTGGGGAGCAGTTCTGGATGAGGCATCTGCCCAGAGAAGGTGCTCCAGAGCCAAAAAGCTCCTGCCCATCAACATTCTGGAGTTTTGGGCAATTCACCTGGCCCTCAGGGTCTGGTCTTACAGACTGCAGGGGTGTCCTGTTCGGGTACAGTCTGACAATGCCAAAGCAGTGGCTTATATCAATCACCAAGGAGGCATCAGAAGTCTAGGTGCCCAAACAGAGGTGAATCACATTTTTTTGGGGGGGCAGAAAGGCATACTCCTTGCCTATCTGTGGTCTTTATTCCAGGGGTAGAAAATTGGCAAGCGGATTTTCTAAGACACCAGCTGAGTTCAGGATAATGGTCTCTACACCCCAACATATTTTAAGCCATATGTCATAAATGGGGTATCCCAGATGTAGACCTGTTGGCTTTGAGGTACAACACAAAACTGGACAACTTTGTGTCAAGGAAAAGGGATCCATTGTCTCAAGGGTCGTATGCCCTGACTGTTCCATGGGATCAGTATTCTCTGATTTATGCGTTCCCTCCAGTTCCGCTTCTTCCGCGATTCCTTCAGAGAGTCAAGAGGGAAGGAAAGCCAGTGATTTTGGTCACCCTGTCTTGGCCCAGGAGATCCTGGTATGCGGAAATAGTAAACATGGCAGAGGGGAAGCCTTGGGTTCTCCCTCTACGCTTAGACCTACTCTCACAAGGTCCAATATTCCATCCTGCCTTACAAAGTCTAAATTTGACGGTTTGGCTATTGAGACCCACATTCTGAGGAGATGTGGGCTCTCAGGTCTCATCCTATCCACTCTGGTTAATGCTAGGAAGCCGGCCTCCAGGCTCATCTACTACAGAATCTGGAAGGCATATGTTTCCTGGTGTGAACCCAGGGGGTGGCATCCTAAAAAGCATTAGCAGGATTCTTGCCTTTCTTTAGTTAGGCGTAGAAATAAAGTTGGCCTTGAGCACTATCAAGGGCCAGATCTCGGCTTTGTCGGTATTCTTTCAAAGACTGCTTGCCTCTCATTCCTTGGTCCGGGTCTTTATTCAGGGAGCGCTGTTTTACAGAAGCAACCTTTTGAACCATTGCACCATGCAATGAAACACATTTTTCTGGTAGTCATATCCTCGACAAGGAGGGTATCGGCATTGGTGGCTCTTTCGTGTAAGGACCAAGCAGTGGGTGCTTCATGGGCAGTGCATCACCAGGCCTCCATGGCTCAGATCTGCAAGGCTGCTACTTGGTCTTCGGTCCATACATTCGCGCGTGATCCTCTGGCCCAATGGCGGTCTATGTTTCTGATCTGTCTCCCTCCCCTCAAATTAAGCATTGCTTTGGGACATCCCACTAAATAATTTACTGTGTCCTGTGATGTATGAACAAGAAAACAGGATTTTTTTAATACAGCTTACCTGTAAAATCCTTTTCTTGAGAAATACATCACAGGACACAGAGCTCCCGCCCCCTCTTTGGGATTAAACGTTGGGACATTTTTTGCTTTGCTACAAAACTGAGGAGCTCTCCATATGGGAGGGGTTATATAGGGGAGGAACTCTCCTTGTAATTGGGGTTGCCAATGTCCAATCACCTGTGGTGACTATCTAACCCACTAAGTAAGTAACTCTCTGGGGCTGATTTACCAAGCCTTTACTCCATGACTCATGGAGTAAAAGCAGGAGTAGCAGCCGTTTTGCCATTTACTAAAGAAATACGCTGCTAGTGCAGTGTATTTCCCTAGTTACTAATGTGCTCAGTGCGCCCAGGAGAGGGTGCATTGTGCACCACTATAACCTGGCGCACGGCACATTGAAATGTAAATTGCGGGGGTTCGGGCGGGAGATTATTAGGGAAGGGAGGGGGGTGATGCAGGGGAAGTGAAGTGACATGTGTTTTAAAGTGTTTGGCTGGCCGAATTGAAAGTGAAAGTGTTTTTTGAAAACAGATCCCGTACGCTTACACAGTGAGCCTGAACCTCGGGGAGGTTCATTTGCATACTGGGCATGGGTAGAGAGAAATGTCAGGGATTCCCGTGCGCCTTGTCAGTACGCCGAGAAAATCTTGGTAAATACCAAGCGGCGTACCCGTGATTGCGCTGCGTGATGCGGCGCACGGGAATCTCCGACCTGTTTTCAGCCATGAAGGGGAACTCCGCGCCAAATTTCAAACTTGAAATCGGCGCGGGTCCCCCTCCAGGGGTACATTGGGCTCTTAGGCTTGGTCCGGAACGTGAGGGGTTAAACCCGCGCCGAAAATCGGCGCGGGGTTCCCCCCCAGATCCAAACCAAACCCTCATCCCAGGCACGCAGTCTGGCCCGGACAGGAATGGGGGTGGGGACGAGCGAGGGTGGTACGGCCCTCCTGAGCCGTACCAGACCGCATGCCCTCAACATGGGGGAGTGTGTGCTGTGGGGGAGGGGGGCACTTCCCCCCCACCCCACAGAACTCTTGTCCCCATGTCAATAGGGACAAGAGCCTCTTCCCGACAACCCTTGCCATTGGTTGTCGGGGTATGCGGGCGCGAGCTAATCGGAATCTGCAAGCCCCCTTTAATAAGGGGGCCCCCAGATGCCGGCCCCCCACCCTATGTGAATGAGTATGGGGTACATCGTACCCCTACCCATTCACCTAGGGGAAAAGTGTAAAGTAAAATAAACACACCACACAGAATAAAATAATTTATTAATGAGCTCCGGAGCCCCCCCTTTCTTCTTTAGCTCTTTCACAAGGGGGGGTTTCTTCTTTTCCGATCTTCCGCCGGGACCCTGGGCTTCGGTGATTTCTGCCGGGGGAGGGCGCCATCCCTCGGTCCTCTCCGGAGCCTTCCGCCGGGGGCCCCCACCCCATTTAAGCTCTTTTACATTAGGGGGGGCATCCGGACTTTGGCGACTTCTGCCGGCGGATGGCGCCTATCCCCCGGTCTTTCCGGTGCCTTTCGCCAGGGTTCCGGTCTTCCTGGTCTTCTGCCGGGGGTGCGCCAACTCCCCGGTCTTTTCTCTGCTCCCTCTTCTGCCTGGCTCCCCCGCGGAAGCCAGGGCTTCCTTTCCGCTTCTTTCTTCTTTGTTCCTTCTTCTGCCTGGCTCCTCCGGGAGCCCAGGGCTTGTCTGCGCTGTCTTCTCCCTTCTCTTCCATTGGATGTTGACACGACGAGGTTCCGCGCTGACATGCCGTGTGAGCGGCGGGCATCGACTTATATAGGGCAATGCCACCATGTGACCTCAACCCATGTGACATCACATTCCCTGGGCATGATGGGAATGTGATGTCACATGGGTTGAGGTCACATGGTGGCATTGCCCTATATAAGTCAATGCCCATCGCTCACACGGCATTCCAGCTCCGGACCTCGCCGTGTCAACATCGAATGGAAGAGAAGGAAGAAGACAAGCCCTGAGCTCCCGGAGGAGACAGGCAGAAGCGGAAGGCACCGCAGAAGCCCGGAGGGTGGCACCCTTCGGCGGAAGAAAGCCCTGTGCTCCGCGGAGGAGCCTGGCAGAAGCGAAAGTCACCGCAGAAGCCCGCGGGTGTCGCCCCCCGGCGGAAAACATCGTAGAAGCCCCATATCCAGGAAGCCTCATAGTGAAGGGGGTCCCGGCGAAATACGGCACAGAAGACGGAGGGGGCAGGTGCACCCCCCCCCCCGCAGAAACCGTCGAAGCCCGGGACCCTCCCCCATAGGCAACAAGGAGCCTCATGGTGAAGGGGGTCCCGGCGAAATACGGCGCAGAAGACGGGGGGGGGCAGGTGCACCCCCCGGCAGAAACCGACGAAGCCCGGGACCCTCCCCCATAGGCAACAAGGAGCCTCATGGTGAAGGGGGTCCCGGCGAAATACGGCGCTGAAGACGGGGGGGCAGGTGCACCCCCCCCCCCGCAGAAACCGTCGAAGCCCGGGACCCTCCCCCATAGGCAACAAGGAGCCTCATGGTGAAGGGGGTCCCGGCGAAATACGGCGCAGAAGACGGGGGGGGGCAGGTGCACCCCCCGGCAGAAACCGACGAAGCCCAGGACCCTCCCCCATAGGCAACAAGGAGCCTCATGGTGAAGGGGGTCCCGGCGAAATACGGCGCAGAAGACGGGGGGGGGCAGGTGCACCCCCCGGCAGAAACCGACGAAGCCCAGGACCCTCCCCCATAGGCAACAAGGAGCCTCATGGTGAAGGGGGTCCCGGCGAAATACGGCGCAGAAGACGGGGGGGCAGGTGCACCCCCCTGCAGAAATCGACGAAGCCCGGAGCCCTCCCCCATAGGCAGGAGCCTCATGGTGAAGGGGGTCCCGGCGAAATACGGCGCAGAAGACGGGGGGGCAGGTGCACCCCCCGGCAGAAGACGGCGAAGCCCGGGGCCTAATGGGGTGGTGGTGGGGGGCCCCGGCAGAAGAACTCCGGCTGACTAATAAATTAATTTATTAATGTGTGGTGTTTTATTTATTTACATTTTTTCCCCCAAGGTGAATGGGTAGGGGTACAATGTACCCCATACTCATTCACATAGGGTGGGGGGCCGGAATCTGGGGGCCACCTTATTAAAGGGGCCTCTCAGATTCTGATAAGCCCCCCGCCTGCATACCCCGACAACCAACGGCCAGGGTTGTCGGGAAGAGGCTCTTGTCCCTATCGACATGGGGACAAGAGTGCTTTGGGGTGGGGGGGCAGTGCCCTCCTCCCCCACAGCACACACTCCCCCATGTTGAGGGCATGTGGTCTGGTACGGCTCAGGAGGGGGGGCGCTCGCTTGTCCCCACCCCCATTCCTGTCCGGCCAGTCTGCGTGCCTGGGATAAGGGCTTGGTTTGGATCTTGGGGGGGACCCCACGCTGGTTTTCTGCGCGGGTTTAACCCCTTATGTTCCAGACCAAGCCTAAGAGCCTGGTATGCACCTGGAGGGAAACCCCCTTTTTTTTTGGTCTGGAGATTTTTTTATTTAAAGACACGACATTAAAAGCCAAGCCCCAATTGGCTACAAACGGAGTAACATAATCATGTCATTACAACATTAATACATCAACACCCCACAAACTTACTTACTCTATAAAAGAAAACAAAGTCTTCACAACAAAAAACTCCAACTCATTAAAATCCCAATATTAACAATTACCCAATATTACCAAATACTCTAGAAACATCAACACTTTTAATTACTTCATACATTTTTTTTTCTTTCTTTTTCTCTTTTTCCTTTCTTTTTATATATATATATATATATATATATATATATATATATATATATATATATATATATATATATATATATATATATATATATATATATATATATATATATATAAATGTTATTTACCCTTAATACACCAAACTTTACTCAACCTCCATGTTGGGGTCTCCATCTGAGGGACCCACAACTGCAGTGTCCAACACGAGAAATTTATTGTGCACGGACACTGGGTTAGGAGGAGGGGGACCAGGACCACAACCAGCACCAGACACTGAAGTCTGTTTTTTCTTGCCCTTCCCCTTGACAGATTCCCACTCAACCTCTCGACTCTTATCCCTCCTCCTCTTTTCCCCCCGAGATTCCCCAGGAGCATCAGAGAGATCAGAGGAATCAGAGGAATCGGAATCTATTGTTGTATTGTTGTACACATCCGAATTTGACTCAGAAAAAAGATTGCGACCACCATCAAAGGAAAAATCCTCATCCTCATACTCTGAGGGTGCAGGAGATGGACCAGGGGATGAAATGGAGGATGGGGCAGAGGATGGAACAGGAGATGGGGCAGGGGATGGAGTCCAAGTAGGAATGAGCTGTGAACCACCATCCAAAGGATGGAGCACCACCACAGGCACACGCTTTACCTTTTTATGATGCTTAACAGGCTCAACAGAACTCAAAACTTGGGGTGTAGGTACCTTGAAAACCCCCTGAGGTACCTCTTTAACAAGCTGCCCCTCCCCTGGTATCCCAGAACTGGACGCCTCTGACCCCAACTGACCAGCAGCTGGTTGAGGTGGAACTGTCAGCACTGGGCCTACAGGAGAGTCACTCTGACCAGCAGCTGGTTGAGATGGAACTAACAGCACTGGGCCTACAGGAGAATCGGTCTTTTCCTCAGGTGACCTAAAAGCCGCAGGGCAACGACTGAAGGGGTGCCCCAAGACTCCGCACAAATTGCATCGAATCCGGGTACACCCCTCCGCCCTGTGCCCCACCTCATCACACCTAGAGCAACGTGTGGCAGCACACTCTGCACTAAAGTGCAAAGGGCTGCCACATTTGAAGCATAGCTTCGGTTGCCCCAGATAGAAAACCACCAGCCTATCACGCCCAATGTACCCAGAGGCTGGGACATGGGTGACAGTTGACCCGATTCATCGGAGTTTGACAGGGACAAACCATGCCCCCGTCCAAATCCCCTTAGAATCCAGCTCCTTCTTTGGGGGGGCCATACCTCCCCAGCCATGTTGTAATGTCTTCCGCGGGCACGGATTCATTGCGGACCATGACTGTAACTTTTTTAACGTCATCCTGGCAGGACAAGGGGGTTGCCTTAAAAGGCTTCCAGGCAGGACGATTTTTAACTACTTCCAATTTAGTAAGGAAGCTCTCCGTCAGATTTGCTGTACAAAAACTGATATCATACTCCGGGGAGCCCGCGGGGTGAATAACGGAAAATATATCTGCCACCCTGAAACCCAGGGCAAGCACCATATCCTCCATCGCGGCACCTCCGACCTCCATACACGCAGCAGCAGCAGCAGCAGCACCTCCGTCCATCACAAACACTTCCTGGTTAGACTCACTCGCGGCACTCGCGGGAACAGCGCCACCTAGCGGCCGAGACGCAACGGAGGTCCCGGCCCGGGAACCCCGTCTAACGGCCTGACTGCCGTTTCCATGGGCAACCACAATCCGCTGATTGAAGTCAATTATCTCAGGAGTGACAGTACCTGCAGACTTGACAAGTCCATTTAGTAGGGCAGTGTACTCAACTGAAACATCCCTCAGGGTTTGGATGTTCGGCCGAAAACCTTTCCTGCGGTTCTTATTAACAGAATCTCTAGCACTCCTCAGTCGGGCCAGCTCAGCATATACAGCCTCCAGATACACCACCACTTTCTCCATAAGGCAATACATGGCTTGAATCCTGAGGTCTCTCTTGCTGACATCTTCCCCGGCTGTGCTGCAAGCCAACAGACTTTCTCCTGGGAATGCAGATAGATTACTTCAACTCTACTTGGCTTTAGTCCTTCCATCAATACTGAGATCTTATGTGGGCCTCCAGGCCCACTCTCCACCGGCAAAACCTGAGACATTGACTGGGGATTTGAGCCATCCCCTGGGCTTGAAGCCTCCATAGCCTCTGGGATCTCCAGGAGCTCTCAGCACCGGTTTGGTCTGGAGATTTTTTTTATTTAAAGACACGACATTAAAAGCCAAGCCCCAATTGGCTATAAAACAGAGTAACATAATTATGTCATTACAACATTAATACATCAACACCCCATAACTTACTTACACTGTACAAAAACAAAGTCTTTACAAAAAGAAACTCCAACTCATTAAAATCCAACATTAACAATTCCCCAACATTACCAAATACTCTAGAAACCTCCTGCTACACTCTTAATTACTTCATTTTTTTTTCTAAATATTATTTACTTTAAATATACCAAAATTTACTCAGCCTCCATGTTGGGGTCTCCATCTGAGGGACCCACAACTGCAGTGTCCAACACAAGAAATTTATTGTGTACGGACACTGGATTAGAAGGAGGGGGACCAGGACCAAGACCAACACAAGACACTGAGGTCTGTTTTTTCTTGCCCTTCCCCTTGACAGATTCCCATTCAACCTCTCGACTCTTCTCCCTCCTCCTCTTCTCCCCCCGAGATTCACTAGGAGCATCGGAGAGATCAGAGGAGTCGGAGGAATCGGAATCTATTGTTGTATTGTTGTACACATCCGAATCTGACTCAGAAAAAACATTGCAAGCTTTATCAAAGGAAAAAACCTCATCCTCACACTCTGAAGGTGCAGGAGATGGACCAGGGGATGAAGTAGAGGATGGGGCAGAGGATAGAACAGGAAATGGGGCAGGGGATGGGGTCCAGGTAGGAATGGACTGTGAACCACCATCCAAAGGATGGAGCACCACCACAGGCACACGCTTTACCATTTTAGGATGCTTGACAGGTTCACCAGAACTCAAGACTTGGGGTGTAGGTACCTTGAAAACCCCCTGAGGTACCTCTATAACAGGCTGCCCCTCCCCCGGCACCCCAGAACTGGGCGCCCCTGACCCCAAGGAAGATTTCTTAACTCTTACCCTCCTCACCTTGGGAGCGGGATTTTTGGGGTCCCCGGCCCTCGGGGCCGACCCACAACCTGCGGATGACCCCGGGTCCTCAGAACCAATTGTGAACCCCTGAGGCTGAGCACACTGACCTGCAGCTGGTTGAGGCGAAACTGTCAGCACCGGGCCTACAGGAGAGTCACTCTGACCAGCAGCTGGTTGAGATGGAACCAACAGCATTGGGCCTACAGGAGAGTCAGTCTTTTCCTCAGGTGACCTAAAAGCTGCAGGGCAACGACTGAAGGGGTGCCCCAAGACTCCGCACAAATTGCACCGAATCCGGGTACACCCCTCCGCCCTATGCCCCACCTCATCACACTTAGAGCAACGTGTGGCAGCACACTCCGCACTAAAGTGCAAAGGGCTGCCACACTTGAAGCAAAGCCTTGGTTGCCCCAGGTAGAAAGCCACCAATCTATCACGCCCAATATACCCAGTAGCTGGAATATGGGTGACAGTTGACCCGATTCTTCGGAGCTTGACAGGGACAAACCATGCATCAACCCCTACTTCCACACTCCTTGCAGGTGGTGGCTGCATGCCCTCCATGGCGTTGGCCAGGCGGGCAAGGATGGTGTTGGTCTGGGCCAACATCCGCATTTGGCGGGTGGTGGTATCCCGCTGACTCTCGCCTCCTCCTGCACTGCAGCGGTGTTGGCCTGCACAGCAGCGGTATTGGCCTCCACCGCAGCTGTAATCCTGCTTAATAAAGCTGGTGTGGTCTCCAGAGCCACCAAGCAGGTGACTATGGCCTTAGAGTTGCCACTAATTTCCCCCAGGCTCTGTGCGACATGTTTGTCCCGGTCCGCATGCAGGGTGAGGGCGGCACCTCCAACC
Organism: Rana temporaria; assembly: GCF_905171775.1. Taxonomy (NCBI): domain Eukaryota; kingdom Metazoa; phylum Chordata; class Amphibia; order Anura; family Ranidae; genus Rana; species Rana temporaria. Next base: position 302,635,475 of record NC_053491.1, read on the forward strand.
TCCATACACTCAGCAGCAGCAGCAGCACCTCCGTCCATCACAAACACTTCCTGGTTGGACTCACACACGGCACTCGCGGGACTCCCGCGAGCAGGAACAGCGCCACCTAGCGGCCGAGATGCAACAGAGGTCCTGGCCCGGGAACCCCGTCTAACGGCCTGGCTGCAGTTTCCATGGGCAACCACAATCCGCTGATTGAAGTCAAACATCTCGGGAGTTACAGTACCTGCAGACATGACAAGTCCATTTAGTAGGGCAGTGTATTCAACTGTAACATCCCTCAGGGTTTGGATGTTTAGCCGAAAGCCCTTTCTGCGGTTCTTATTAACAGAGTCTCTAGCACTCCTCAGCCGGGCCAGCTCAGCATATGCAGCCTCAAGATACACCACCACTTTCTCCATTAGGCAATACATGGCTTGAATCCTGAGATCTCTCTTACTGACATCTTCCCCCGGCTGTGCTGCAAGCCAACAGACTTTCTCCTCGGAATGTAGGTAAAGTACTTCAACCTTACTTGGCTTTAATCCATCCAAAAAACCTGAGATCTTATGTGAGCCTCCAGGCCCACTCTCCACCGGCAAAACCTGAGACATTGACTGGGGATTTGAGCCATCCCCTGGGCTTGAAGCCTCCATAGCCTCTGGGATCTCCAGGAGCTCTCAGCACCGGTTGTGTCTGGAGCTCTCCTTCATGCACAGCGATCTGTCATTTCCCCATGTCAGTCCCACCCCCCCACACCCAGGGAACATATTTAACCCCTCCCTCGCACCTAGTGTTAACCCCTTCCCTGCCTGTGGCATTTTTATAGTAAGCAATGCATTTTTATAGCACTGATCGCTAGAAAAATGCCAATGGTTCCAAAAAAGTGTCCGATGTGTCCGCCATAATGTCGCAGTACCGATAAAAATCGCTGATCGCCGCAATAACTAGTTTAAAAAAATAAATAACCAAAATGCCATATTTTGTAGACGCTATAACTTTTGCCAAAACCAATCAAAAAACGCTATTTGTGATTTTTTGGAACAAAAAAGATGTAGAATATGTATCGGCCTAAACTGATGGATTTTTTTTTTTTTTTAGAATATATATTTTTGGGGATATTTATTATAGCAAAAAGTAAAAATCATTCTTTTTTTTTTTTTTTAATTGGTTTTGGTTATAGCTCTAAAAAAAAAAAAAACGCAGAGGTGATCAAATAACACCAAAATAAAGCTTTCTTTGTGGGAAAAAAAGGCTGGCAATTTTGTTTGGGAGCCACGTCGCACGACTGCCCAATTGCAGTTAAAGCGACGCCATGCAAATCACAAAAACTGGCCCGATCATTGACCAGCAATATGGTCCGGGGCTCAAGTGGTTACAAATTAACAAAACACTAAAGTTAGCCCAATTTTTGGTGATAATGTGAAGAGCGAGAGCAATACTTTTAGCACTAGACCTTCTTTGTAACTATAAACTGGTAACCTGAAAAAAAAAAAAGGTCGCCTATGGGGATTTTCAAGTACTGAATTTTGGCCCCATTCCAGGCGTGTTTGCAATAGTAAAGTGTGACATGTAAGGTATCTATTTACTCGGTGTAACATCATCTTTCACATTATCACCAAAAATTGGGCTAACTTTAGTGTTTTGTTAATTTTTAACCACTTGAGCCCCGGACCATATTGCTGGTCAATGACCGGGCCAGTTTTTGTGATTCAACACGGCGTTGCTTTAACTGAAAATTGCGCAGTCGTGCGACGTGGCTCCCAAACAAAATTGGCAACCTTTTTTTCCCACAAATAGATTATTAAATGTGCGTGTTCACTTCTGTCTGTAAGGACAGGGGCATTTTAATTATTATTCTTTAGTTTTGTTACGTAATAATTCACTAAGACCTCCCCTTCAGGCTGGAAAGCATGAATTCAGGAAAAAAAAAAAAAAAGCTCTCATGCCATTGCAGCTTTGTTCCTACATGTGTGATGAACTGAGTCTGCTCAGACACTTAGAAAAAAATTATCCTTTCTTTTTAACAGGTGAAAATCACTTGGATGGTCATAGAAGCTTGGTTGGGTTAATACCAGGTGGAAGCACTTAAAAAGCTCACCCAAACTAGAGACTGCTATTTGTTCATGTGATTTCAATTGCTTCATTACTAGCACTGTTATAAAAAGCGGAGATCGATCAGACCTCAGCTGCCCTCATAGGGGCAGGCAGGCAGAAATGCTGTTGCCAAACACAAATGTGGTTTGTTGCATGTTTTTGTTTTATTTTGCCAATGGTTTTTGTTTATTTTTAAATGATGTTCACTTTGATGTATTTGTCTCTGCGGCCTTATTTTATGAAAAATGTGTGAAGATGTTGCGACATTAAACCTATGTTTATTGTGATTATTGAAATGTATTTTTATTTGTGTGTGTGTGTGTGTGTGTGTTTGTTTGTCTTTTTTTGCTTTCCTTGTTTTGTTGACCAATAAAAATTACTTTACATTTTTGAAGTTTGTTTTTTGTTACTTTTTCATGCTACATATTTTGACAGCTGCAGCTGAAATAGGTTTGGGCCTAACAAATTATGTGTGATTTTTGTCTAAGCTTCTTTCCTGGTGTGTAATCATGAAATGTTTGCCATGTTTATTCTCCATGACTTTAAAGACAAAGTGGTAAGTATTTTCTTTTTACTGCAGTGGTCTTCAGCCCTCAAGTACCCCCGACAGGACATGTTTTGTGGATTTCTCTTATCAAGAATTGCTGTCCAGACTGTCTTTTAAAGCACATGTGCAAGATGAAGGAAAACCTGCAAACATGCCCATGGGGGGGGGGGGGTTGCTATTGGTGGACAGGCTTGAAGTGCTGATTTACAGCACTGTGCTTAAATCTAGCGCAAGACAATCCTATTCAAATTGTGGGTGTTTGAGGGAAGCCAAGTGAGTGTTAGAACCCCTGCTTGTGTTTTTTTTTGGGTTGAGCTTTGTGTCCATTTTCTTAAAATTGGCTTCACTTCCTGTCACACAGCTGAACAGGAAGTGAGGTTAAAAACCTACCAGTGTCTTTTCTTGGGGACACAGGTCAATCTAACTAGTGTCCCCATTAAGCAAATTGCACTCCAGCACTGCTGTGTACACCCCAAATCATGGGTCTTCAAACTACGGCCCTCCAGTTGTTCAGGAACTACAATTCCCATCATGCCGTCATGTCTGTGAATGTCAGTGCATTACAAGGCCTCATGGGATGTGTAGTTCTACAACAGCTGGAGGGCCGTAGTTTGAGGATCCCTGCCCCAAATGATTATTTAGTTTGGGGTTTAGTAAAGACAAAGCCACTCTGCAAGTACAAGCATAGTTGCTGAAAATGAGAGAGGAAGCACTGATGGTTTTAACATCCAATCCTGTAGAAGCAAAGTTGTTTTGTTTTCTTCCTTCCTTTGCACTTGTAGTGCAAAGTGGATTTGCCTTTAGTAAATGGACCCCAAAGTCCAAGATCCCTAATAATTTGGGGTGTACACAGCAAAATGCTAGAGTGCAATTTACATAATGGGAAACTATTTAGATTGATCTCTGTGTCCCCAAGAAAAGATATTAGTAAGGTTTTACCCTCACTTCCTGTTTGGACAGGAAGTGAATGAATTTGAATTAGAAAGGGTGAAGACACCTCACAAATGTTGTCACTATCAGGGGTGCACACATTCCCAAAAAATGAGCAGATAATACTTATTTGCAAATTAATAATTTTTTAGTTAACATTGGGTGGTGTTTGTGGGGTGCCCAACACACACATTCATACATATTAGCAACGCTGTATCCTGGCCTATTGGCATGGTTATATTTTCTTAGGCCTCAATAAAACTCTATGAAATTTGTGCTTAAACTAGAACCAGGGGCGGACTGACAACTCATGGGGCCCCCGGGCAATAGAAGATTATGGGGCCCCTCTGGCTTACAGATGGCCACCACGCCAGGAGGCAGTGCAGAGGCAGGGCAGCTAAAATCTTGGGATATTCACATTAAAAGCATGTCAGTTTCGGACAGATCTAAAAAAAACACAGATTTTTACATACTGTCCCTGGTTTTACTGAGCCTGGCAACCCTGATGGGGCCCCCTAGTGGCATGGGGCCCTCGGGCAGTGCCCGAGTGACTCAATGGTCAATCCGCCCCTGACTAGAACTATAATCAACACTTTTTATTTTCTTTAATTTTGGATAGAGTGAGGGAGGGTTATAGGCCCTGTCAGTTTATTTTGTATTATCTGTGTCCAATTGGGGAGATTTTCCTTCACTTCCTGCCCCATAGCCAAACAGGAAGTGAGAGAAAAACTATGCAAATTAAGGGAGTCCAGTAACCCCCTCCCCCCCCAGAACTAGTGTGTGTGTGTGCCCTGAAAATTCCTGGGCAGGTGATACAAAAACAGGGTGTGGCTTTGACAGGAAGGGGTGGGTCATTTTTCTATTAGGAGGTGCAGAAATGTAGTCAGGCCTAGGGCAGCACAAAACCTAAATATACTACTGCATATTAGGGCTTATTTAGACCGGATACGATTTACAGCATGTTTTTATAGTGTGGGAGGAAACCCACGCAGGCACAGGGAGAACATGCAAACTCCATGCAGATGGTGTCACGGGCGGGATTCGAACCAGCGACCCTTTTGCTGCTAGGTCAAAGTGCTATACACTACACCACTGTGCTGAACGAACATGATTGCAGCTGAAAGCATGAGATCTTTTTTTTTTTTTTTCAATACCATGCTTTCCAGCCTTATTGACCCCGCCTCTCTCCATAAAGAGGACCTGTCACACACTAGTCCTAGTCCTAGTGTAATAGGAAGAAAAGTGATCCAAAATCAAAAAAGTGACAAAAAAGTGCTAGAAGAAAAATATGAGCTAACAAATAAAAATAAAAAAACGCCCCTGTCCCTAGAAGCTCGCACTCAGAAGCGAATATGCATGTAAGTCCCCACATATGTAAACACCATTCAAACCACACATGTGAGGTATTGCCGCATGCGTTAGAGCGAGAGCAATAATTCTAGCCCTAGACCTCCTCTGTAACTCTGAACTGGTCACCTGTATAAAAAAAAACAAGCATCGCCTATGGATATTTTTATGTCCCGAAGTTTGGCGCCATTCCATGAGTGTGTGACAAGTTGGTATCTATTTACTCGGTGTAACATCATCTTTCACATTATCCATAAAAATTGGGCTAACTTTACTGTTTTGTTATTTTTTAATTCATGGACCGTGTTTTTTTTTTGGGCAAAAAAAAAAAGGCGTTAGAAAAATTATTGCGCAAATACCGTTGGAAATCAAATAAAAAATGACCGCCACTTTATTCCCTAGGGTGTCTGCTAAAAAATGATATATAATGTTTGGGGGTCCTGAGTAATTTCCCAGGAACAAAATATAATTTTTACATGAAGGAGAGAAGTGCCAGAATAGGCGCGGTATGGAAGTGGTTAAAGTGAAATAATAATGTGAGCGTGTGAGGAGCGAGATGCCGGTGTGATCTCGGGCTGCCTCGCTCCAACCCCCCTCCAACCCCCCTCCTCCCTGCCGGGGGAATCCTCTATTCGACGCCGTGTAGGATGGCATAGTGAGCGGCATACTTTACCTCACCGCAGCAGCTGTTGAAATCGTGGAGCTAGTTATACCTGCTGTGTCTGCGGCCGAGGAGAGTCTTGGTGTTCCCCCGCTCCTCCGGAGGTCCGTGGTGGTCTGCTTGCTGAGCCGGGACGAGAGGACGAGACTGGGAGGCGACGGGCAGCTGACGGGACCACGTGACCGTCTCAACCAATCCCACTACGCCAGAGCATCGATGCAACCAAGCCAGTGAAGCCGGCGTGGATACTGGGAATCTCTGTCGGAGCTCCCCACATTGACCTTGCACTACATTCCTTACTCCCGGGAGGACGCGGACAAGTGTGACAACCAAGATCTGCATGAAGAGGAGCTCTACAGCGCTCCACACAGAGCGAGTCCTACACCAGCAGAGCCTGCCTAATATTTGAGAGAACTGGGAATAGGCAAGGGACACGTGAGTAACCCAGTACAGAAATATTATTGTTCATGGAACTGTGCTCTACTAACCAGTTTGATTGACTGCCTATGGGGAAGAGCTTACTGTACTGGACACTGTACTGGATACTTTAGGAGTCTTTTCTTTTTTTTTTTTTTACTACCTGCTTGCAATAGTGATACCCTCCAAAATATGGACCTTGTATGCCCCTGTGTGGCGTCGGTATAAGGTAGGGGGGGGGGCTACAAGACTGGCAAGCAGCGATTACGTGCATAAGTAATAAATCAATCAAGCCCCAAAAACAAGTCACTAATTAACAGCAGCGTACAACATGTAATTGAATCCCTCGCCTATTGTCGGGGTTAAATTACCTTCTCTCTGGTATTAGAGAAAGCTCTTTCTGGTCTTATAACTAGGGAGAAGTTTTTATGGTTATAATTAAAGAGTGACTTCTCAGTGAGAAGGTGGCAAGCGGGGAGAGAGGGAGTGGTAAAGAGATGACTGAGTGAGAGAGACACGCTGCTTGGAGCTCCGGAGCCTCTCCACGGGAAACGTAGCGAGCACTGAGAACTATCCCAGAAGGTCGGGCTGGCTTAGCAAATGAAGCCCCATAGCCCCATAGCGCGGTATGCCTAACGGCCGCAAGTACGTAACGCGGGCGGACCTAAGGAAGACTGCCCCGGCGACGAACAACCCAACAAATAGCTCAATAATTGGTCTACAGAGTGACATTCAGAGTTACTTTACCTCGGCTTCTCCTGTGACTATAGCCGCGAGTGGGTCCATTAACAGAGGTGCCCGAGGACGTGGAGGCGGAGGGGAGAGCTGTGTCAGCAGAGAAAGGCTGGCCCCGCAACGAAGATCTTCCGGAGCAGGAGGCTTACTAGCACAGATACAGACAGCGACGGTAGAGACCGCAGCAGAGACCCGGAAGCAGCTGGGACCAATGGAGATGGAACTGGCAGAAATTAAAGCCATGCTGGCAGCTCTCCCTACCAGACAGGATATCGAGAAATTACCTACTAGACAAGAGATTGAGGTACTGATACTTCGGGTGGAGGAGACACAACGTCAGGAGATGCAAGCGGTAAGGCATGACTTGAACGCGCTGACGGAAAAAGTAATGCTGAGAGAGGAGACTATTGTTTCTATTACGCAAAGAGTGGGGGCTTTGGAGAAGGCATTAGAAGCGAGACAGCACATAAGGGCAGACATGGCAGAAGAAGCAGTAATTGACCTACAATTACAGGTGGAGGTTCTAGAGGACAGGAGTCGTAGGAAGAACGTACGTATAAGGGGGGTCCCTGAACCAGCAGAAAATGAGGACTTGGATATGAAAATTAGGTCTATTTTTGAAATGATATTGAAAATCCCGCAAAAGGAGATTGAAATTGAGAGGGCCCATAGAACTCCTGGCCCGAAATCCTTAAACTTAGAAAGGCCAAGAGACATAATCTGCCGGTTACACAGGTACCAACAAAAAGAAATGATCCTTAGGATGGCATGGGACATGCGGGACGTGGTGTATGAGGAGGCGCATATTAAAATCCTCCCGGACGTGTCTCGCGCTACGCTTCAGAGAAGAGCATGTTTGCGTCCATTGCTAGATTTGGCTAGAGAAAATGGGTTTACATATAGGTGGGGATATCCTCTAAATGTAACGTTCCGTAAGCCTGGGGCTGCGTTCACGCTTAGAACTCCCCTGGAACTACCAGATCTGTTCCTGTTTATGGAAAAACCACCTATTCAGGTACCAAACTGGCTATTCCCTATGTCGTACATGGGGAATAGAGGAAGACCCCCAACAAGGCCAGGACACAGACAAGGAAAACCCCCACAGACTTATACCCAAGAGGACACCAGCAGACAAGGTGACCCTGTAATTGGGCAGGTAGAGTAAAAGCCCAGACCTACAGAAGAAAAGAAGAAGAGATAACGAACAGCGGGGCTGGAAGGAGTAAATGAGGAGTTAATGAGTTAGTTGGGAAAACAGGGGGCCGGGATTAAATTACCCTACAACCTATTATTTTTAATTCCTTTTTTTTTTTTTTGCTCCCTTTCCCGGAGGTACTTCATACATGACCCTGGCTCCCTATGCCCCCCCCTTCTTTTTTCCTTTTTACATATCTATATATATTTTTTCTGGAGGGGGAGGGGGTAGGGTGAGGAGGGACTGGTCGACAGGAGTTGAAAGAAAAGGGGATCCTATCCTTAGTACCTTGAAGTAGAATTATCGGGGCGGACAAGAAAAAGGACTAAATGGACTAAAAAGACTAAAACTTTTCCAACTGGGGTGTAATAAATAACTCAAGTGTTAAATATACAGAGGGTGGGGGTTGGTGAAATCATGTGAACAAGGGGTAGAACAAAGAGGGCATATTAAGGGCAGGTTAAGGGGGGGAGTAAAGGTGGTAGTAGGCGGGCGGACGGAGAGGGGGGAGCATAGCATTTTTTTTTTTTTTTTTTTTTTCAGTTTGTAAGGCACTGGTTTTGCTACTAGGGTCAGTAGCAATACAACAATAATGGCATTAATAACTAATAACTAAATACACTTAATACACTCTAATACACTCTACTATCAAGACACAGACACACACAGCACATAATGCACATAACGCACAATTCAACAGGAAAGTCGCACACAGATTATAAACACCAACATTAGACACAAATAGGTCACATTAAGGGCACAATAGGCCACAATAGGCCACAATGGGCCGCCACTGTGGGGCACAAGGTGGGGGGGTCTGATTGTGGGCCCAATCGCGGAGGTTCCACCCCCTTTTTTTTTTTTTTTTTTTCTCACCTGCACTAACGGAATACTACACAGGAATGTATACGCCCGAATTGGGGGCCACGAATAAGGGCTAGTGGGATGTGGCTTTTTTTAGAGGACACAGCACTCTTTCTCTAGAAAGGTTTTTTTTTTTTTTTGTTTTTCTTCCTCTCTCTTCCTCTTCCCCTCCCCCTTTTCTTTCCCCTTGTATGCGGTATAGGTAGGCGTATGTGTTTGCGCGTTAAGGCGTAAATATATACAATATATATACACAATATATACACAATCCCCGATAAGCCACTTACCTGTAATGATCACATGGAAGTTAAGACTCAGTTGGGAGGGGGAAAGAAAAAGGAAAAGTCCCCCCCCCCCTTTTTCTTCTCGTTTCTTTTTATCTATTTTTTCTGTCTGTTTTACGCGGTAACCATATCATTTTGTCTATCCCATTCGATTAGAAGGGGGAGTGGGGGAAGAGGGGGAAAATGGGACATGTATATGAGCGCATATTAAATGTATGCATAAATGTATATAAATGTATGTAAATGTAAATTTATTTAAATATATATCCCATAAGTTAAACATACTAATGTACTAGTAAGGGGATAGGGGGAGGGGGGTAAAGGCAGAACATGTAAAGGAGGGGTTGATGTAGCAGAGAGCAAAGTGAATGTAAGGATTACTATTTGAATGTTTGGTTGGTGATAGCTCTCATGCTCTTTTGTGAATCTTGCTGACCCCCATCTTGTACTGTCTCTATATGCCACCCGGGCATGATGACATGTAAGGAAAATGGGTTTATTTTCCTCTCTTTTCTTTTTTTTTTTTTTTTTTTTATTAGAATGAGGATATGGGAGCCGGCCCCTCAGTACTCCTTTCAGTATCCTTCTTTTTTCTGTTTTTTTCTTTTTCTCTCTTCTCTTTTTTTTTTCTTCTCTTTCCCAGATGAAGCGAGGAATATAGAGCAACAAAGTGCAACATAGTGCATTATGACTATTGTTTCTGTTTTAAGGAGTCTAGAAGGGTACCGTGGAGAGGCCCAGCTCCAAGCTCTCTCTTTTTTTTCCTATTCTGTGGCTAGCCTGAATAGTGGTTCCGCTTTCTTTTTTCTTGTTTTTTGGTTTAGAGCCAGGGGAACTGCTGTTTTGTGCTGAACTTTTATTTTTTCTCTCTCTTTTTTGTCTCCCTCCTGGGGAGGAATACTCGCGCACGCCTGTGTTCAGAGGCCCTCGGATACCGGTTCAGCTTTATGGTGTGAACAGGCTCTTTGAGGGGGTTGGGACGCAGGGGGGCACGGGTTCTACCTGGGGTACACGCCCCTAACCATAGGCTGACGCTCAAATACCGTGTATACGGTGAGTGTTAATTAGCAGATTGCTAAATATTAGAGTTTGATCCTACTCTTTTTTGTATTTTTTTTTTTTTTTCTTCTCTCCCTTTTCCCTCTCTCCCATTCCCCCCTCCCGCCCATATCCTCCCCAATACGACTAAAGAGAATTGAGATGGAGGCTTTAAATATTCTGTCACTGAACGTAAAAGGATTGAACTCACCAGAAAAAAGGAGGGTCCTTATGCATGACCTGCAAAGACTAAGGGTAGACATGGCATATATACAGGAAACCCACTTCAGAGAAGATAAAACCCCGATCTTAAAAAACAGGCTTTACCCAACTGTATATCACGCTACAAATCAAGAGTCAAAGTCAAAAGGGGTATCTATCCTTATAGGAGGGAGAATTAAGTGGACATACACGGATATGATGAGAGACACGAAAGGGAGATATCTATTTGTGAAAGGTAAAATAGGAGGAATCGGGGTAACATTTGCCAACGTATATGCACCGAACGAGCAACAGGAAACTTTCCTGGGTAAAACGATTAAACGTCTTCAAGACTTCTCAGAAGGTCACCTGATACTGGGAGGGGACTTGAACATCCCGCTAGATCCCAAGATGGATACATCAACGGGAAAGTCATCTATCTCTTGTGGGGTTAGAAATCGTCTCAACCAAACTCTATTTAAAAACCAGTTGACTGATATATGGAGATTGCTACATAACAAAGAAAAAGACTATACATTCTACTCTTCACCACATAAAACCTACTCTCGAATAGATCTTTTTCTTATCCCACATGCCCAATTACATTCAGTACGATCAGCTAAAATAGGATCTATTACATGGTCAGACCATGCCCCGATTTTTCTGGAATATGAGATACAAGATTATAGACAGACTAGATCTAACCAGTGGAGACTAAATGAAAGTCTATTGCAAGACAAAAAAACTCTAGAAGAGGTAATTAAAGAATTGGAATGTTACTTTAACACCAACGATACCCCGGAGTGCGATCCCGGAATTATCTGGGAAGCACATAAGGTGGTCATTAGAGGGGTTCTAATTAAACATGGGTCTAGAATAAAAAGGGAACGTACGGAAAAACTGAAAAAGTTACTGGAGGAATTGGCCATGTTGGAGAGTAGACATAAGCAGGCAGGATTTACAACAGGAGAGGAAGAGGTGGTGAGGAAAAGAAGGGAAATTACAGATCTTTTGTACTATAAAGCTCAAGCAGCAATACAGAGGTGTAAAAAGTATGCATACGAATCAGGAGATAAGTGTGGGAAGGGATTGGCTAGATTATTACGTGAACAGAAGACGAGTAACTATATCCCATGTATCAAACCATTAAAGAAACAGAAAGTTTTTAAACCAAAGGATATAGCGAAAGAGTTTCAAGAATATTATAGCTCTCTCTATAATATAAAAAGTAAACCCCCGATCAAAGGAAAGATCGACCAGTATCTTATGGAATCAGCAATACCAAAACTAATGGAAGCAGATAAAGAGAAGCTAGATGCCCCTATAGTTGAAGAAGAAATCAAAGTAGCAGTTAATTCAATGAAACAGGGGAAAGCGCCTGGGCCCGACGGGTATACGGGTCAATACTATAAAACTCTATTCCCATCGCTATTGAAATATATGACGAAATTCTTTAACGCACTAGGGACATCAGCTAGCTTTACGAAAGAAACTTTACTGGCCTATATTTCGGTGATACCGAAAGAGGGGAAAGACTTGAGTTTGTGTGAAAGTTATAGGCCGATTTCGTTACTAAATTTAGACGTGAAAATCTTCGCTAAGATCCTGGCAAATAGAATACAACAATATATCCCAGAACTGATACATTTGGACCAGGTGGGATTTGTCCCCACACGGGAAGCACGCGACAACACGATAAAAGCCATTAACTTAGTACAGATTGTAAACAAAACACAGACACAATGTGTACTATTAAATACAGACGCAGAAAAGGCCTTTGACAGGGTGAATTGGAGCTATATGAGGGCAGTTTTACAACATGGAGGTTTTGGAGATAAAATGATAAAATGGATACTGTCTATGTACTCTGGCCTGACGGCCCAAGTTCGGGCCAACGGAATAGTATCAGAACCCTTCCAGATATGGAATGGTACAAGACAGGGGTGCCCCCTGTCCCCGCTCCTCTTCGCCCTGTCGCTAGAACCCTTCCTGTGTACCGTACGCTTAAATAAAAATATATCAGGAATACACATAGGAAAAAACCATTGCAAAATATCTGCATATGCAGATGACATGCTGTTCACACTCACGAAACCACTGATCTCTATCCCGAACCTAATGAGGGAATTCGAGAAATATGGCTCTCTCTCGAACTTAAGTATTAACTTCAATAAATCAGAAGCAATGGGAATTAACGTCCCACAAACATTAATAAATCACTTAAAACAAAAATGTAAGTTTAAATGGACAGAAAAAGCATTAACATACCTGGGTATACAACTTTCAGGGAGAGTAGATAAGATTTTTGAATTAAATTTTCCACCATTGCTTCAGAAGGTGAAGATACTACTGGATAAGTGGAACCAGGGGTTCCACACCTGGTTAGGCCGATGTAATGTCATTAAGATGAGTATACTTCCAAAAATCCTTTACTTATTACAAACATTACCAATCCATATCCCAGCGCAGTTTTTCAAACAATGCCAGAGAGTCATCTTCAAGTTTATTTGGGCACACAAAAATCCCAGAATACAAAGAAAACAACTAATGTATACCAAACAACAGGGAGGTCTGGGAGTGCCAGATATACGGAAGTACTACTATGCTGCCCACTTGAACAGATTAATAGACTGGAATAGGCACGCAGACACTAAACTCTGGGTACAAATTGAACAATCCCAATCTAAAACGCCATTAGAAAGGGCACCATGGTGGTATGCTTCATTTCCAAAAGAACTTAACAAAAACCCGATACTGGGAAATACAGTGAAGATATGTGTAACAGCTTTTTCCATGATGGGCATGGACCCTAGGATCTCTCCACTATACCCAGTACTGGGAAACCCCCTTTTTCCCCCGGGAGATGAGGATGGAGTTTTCCGAGACTTAAGGGAGGGGGGGTGTAGACAGGTAGTGAGTTATATACGAAGGGGAAGATGGCTCACAATAGCTGAACTGATGGAACAAGGGGGGGGATTCCATCTAAAGTTTTGGAATGCACTCCAGATGGTTCACTTTTTGAATACATTACCAAACCCAGGGGTTTTCAAAAGACCAATTACGAGAATTGAAAAAATGTGTAGCGAGAGGGGAAGATTACAACATACACTATCATTATGTTATGATATATTGACACAGTCAGGGAATCATCCTCTGAAATGTGTCCAGGATTGGGAACAGGAACTAAAAAAGGTATTTAGCACGGAACAGCGACAATGCATATATAAACGAATACATAAAACATCAATATGCGCAAGGACACAGGAGACAAATTATAAGATATTCGCGAGGTGGTACAGGACACCGGAGAGATTAAACAAAATCTTCCCGGAGGTGTCAGATAAATGTTGGAGGTGCCTGGGGAATAAAGGGACGTTGTTACACATATTCTGGGACTGCCCTTTGATAAGGAGCTTTTGGCTGGAGATTAAAAGGATACTTCAGATATGCTCAGAATATGAGATACCGGAAGATCCAGAATTTTACCTCTTACATGTGAACCAAATACAAGAGAAAGCATATAGGGAGACAAGTCTAGGTCATCTATTAGATGCTGCAAAAATGTGCATAACAAAAAAATGGAAGTCCTCAACATCACCCACAATAGAGATGTGGATAAATAAAGTAAAAGAAATCAGTAAATTAGAAGAATTAATACAAACGGCACAACACCAAAAGGAAAGATATTTAAGAATTTGGACACCCTGGAAATCTTTTATAGACTCCAGGGCTTGAGGGGGGGGAATGGGGGTGTGGGATAATGGAGAGAGTATGGGCGAAATTTTTTTTTTTTTTTTTTTTTTTTTCTTTTCTTTATGGTTTTGTTCTCTTTTCTGGTTTATATATCTTTTTTTCTCTTTCTTTTCTTCTCTTTGCTCCTCTAACAGATGGGTAGGAGTGTTTAGGATCACATCCATAGGTTAGAGGGGATACGCTACAGAACGCAGTGGCAAGGTCAACCTATGTGAATTGTATATATATATAATGAAGATGTGTACAACAACAGTATCTTAAAAGTAATAAGCACTGCTATAATTGTATAATGTATAATGTTTTATTAATGTGTATCTAAATAAAACAAAATAATCAGAAAAAAAAAGTGAAATAATAAAAGTGAAATATTCCTTTAAATTTCATACAGGGGGGGAGGGGGGTACACGCATGTTTCCCATGCTTAGAACTGTCCCTGTACAAGATGTCATTTCTGAAGTGAAAAAAAAGTAAGTTTAAAGTACTCATGGCTATAAAGAATAGTCATTGCTCATTAAAACTAAAAAAAAAAAAAAAAATGTATGGGGGTCCCCCCAAATTAAATTACCAGGCCCTTGAGGTCTGGAATGGATATTAAGGGGAACCCCGCCGTAAAAACCAAAAAAAAATGGCGTGGGGTCCCCCAAATATCCATACCATGCCCTTCAGGTCTGGTGTGGATTTTAAGGGGAACTCCACCCCAAATAAAAAAAATGGCGTGGAGTCCCCCTAAAAATCCACACCAGACCCTTATCCGAGCACGTTAACTTGGCCGGCCGCAGAAAAGAGGGGGGACAGAGTGCGTCCCCCCCCCCTCCTGAACCGCACCAGGCCACATGCCCTCAACATGGGGAGGATGTCCCCATGTTGATGGGGACAAGGGCCTCATCCCCACAACCCTTTCCCGGTGGTTGTGGGGGTCTGCGGGCGGGGGGCTTATCAGAATCTGGAAGACCCCTTTAACCACTTGCTTACTGGGCACATAAACCCCCTTCGTTCCCAGGCGACATTTCAGCTTCCGGCACTGCGTCGCTTTAACTGACAATTGCGCGGTCGTGCGACGTGGCTCCCGAACAAAATTGGCGTCCTTTTTTCCCCACAAATAGAGCTTTCTTTTGGTGGTATTTGATCACCTCTGCGGTTTTTATTTTTTGCGCTATAAACAAAAAAAGAGCGACAATTTAAAAAAATATATATATTTTTTTTACTTGTTGCTATAATAAATATCCCAATTTTTTTTAAAAAAAACTATTTTTTTTCTCAGTTAAGGCCGATACGTATTTTTCGACGTATTTTTGTAAAAAAAAAAAAAAAAAACGCAATAAGCGACTGGTTTGCGCAAAAGTTATAGTGCCTACGAAATGGGGGATAGATTTATGTTTTTTTTTTTTTACTAGTAATCGCGGCGATTTGCGATTTTTTTTGTCAGGGCTGCGATATTGCGACGGACGTATCGGACACTTTTGACACAAATTTGGGACCATTCACATTTATACAGCGGTCAGTGCTATAAAAATGCACTAATTACTGTATAAATGTGACTGGCAGTGAAGGGGTTAACACTAGTAGGTGAGGAAGGGGTTAAATGTATTCCCTCATTGTGTTCTTACTGTGTGGGGGGAGGGGGTGACTGGGGGAGGTGACCGATGCTGTGTCCCTATGTAAAGGGACACAGATCGGTCTCCTCTCTCCCTCACAGCACGTGGAGCTCTGTGTTTACACACAGAGCTCCACGTCCTGCTGTCTTACCAGCTGTGTTCCCGACGATCGCGAGTGTCTGGCGGACATCGCGGCCGCCAGGCACTCGCATCGGCTTCCGAGCGATGCGCCGGTCACGTTGTTTCCCCGCTGCGCGCTCCCAGCGGCGCGCACAGGGAACAACAACGGCGGGACGTCTGTGGACGTCCTCCCGGCACTTGAGAGCCGCGCTATGGACGTCTTTCGACCATAGCGCGGATCTCAAGTGGTTAACAAAGGGGACCCCCAGATCCCGCCCCCCCCTGTGTGAAATGGTAATGGGGTAATGTACCCCTACTATTTTACCAAAAAAAAGTGTCAAAAGTGTGAAAAATGACAGTAGCCGGTTTTTGACAATTCCTTTAATAAAATCTTCTTTCCGCGGTTCCTTTTTCTTCTTCTTTCCTTCGGGTTTCTTCCTCTGCTTCTTTCTTGGGTCTTCTCGTCCACATCTTGCCGTCTTGCCGTCTTCTCCCATCTTCTTCTCTGTCCGTCGACCTTCTTGTCCCGCATCTTCTTGATCTCCTGGGTGCTGCGCTTGAAATTGAAGATCCCGCCGTGTTCCCGCCCCCCTCTGACGCCACAGGTAAACTCATATGAAAGTCCGCGTGTGGCATATGTGCGTCAGAGGGGGGCGGGGTCACATGAGTGTGACACGGCGGGAACTTCAATTGGAAGCTGCGGCGGCTTCTTCTTCTCCGGACGTCGTGCTTGAAATTGAATTCCCCCGCCGTGTGACGCTCTGTGACCCCGCCCCCCTCTGACGCACATGACCTTCTAAGGAGTTTACTTGTGCCGTCAGAGGGGGGCGGGTCCCAGGAGCGGAACACGGCGGCCAATTCAAGCGCTGCGTCCGGGGAAGAAAAAGAGGTGGACGAGAAGGCTGGCGGACCGAGAAGAAGACAGGAGAAGACACCGGGCAAGATGCGGACGAGGAGGCTGAAGGACGGAGAAGACAGGAGAAGACACCGGGCAAGATGTAGACGAGAAGGCTGAAGGACGGACGGAGAAGATAGAAGAAGACGTCGGGCAAGATGTAGACGAGAAGACCCAAGAAAGAAGCAGCGGAAGAAACCCGAATGAAAGAAGAAAAGAAGATTTAATTAAAAGATTTGTCAAAAACCGGCTACTGTCATTTTTAACACTTTGACATTTTTTTGGGGGTGAAATGGTAGAGGTACAATGTACCCCATTACCATTTCACATAGGGGGGGCCAGGATCTGGGGGTCCCCTTTGTTAAAGGGGTCTTCCATATTCTGATAAGCCCCCCGCCCGCAGACCCCCACAACCACCGGGCAAGGGTTGTGGGGATGAGACCCTTGTCCCCATCAACATGGGGACATCCTCCCCATGTTGAGGGCATGTGGCCTGGTGCGGTTCAGGAGAGGGGGGGCCGCACTCTGTCCCCCCCTCTTTTCTGCGGCCGGCCAGGTTAACGTGCTCGGATAAGGGTCTGGTGTGGATTTTTAGGGGGACTCTACGCCATTTTTTTTTTATTTGGGGTGGAGTTCCCCTTAAAATCCACACCAGACCTGAAGGGCCTGGTATGGATATTTTCGGGGAACCGCACGTCTTTTTTTTTTTTGTTTTTACGGCGGGGTTCCCCTTAATATCCATATCAGACCTGAAGGGCCTGGTAATTAAATTTGGGGGACCCCCTACACATTTTTTTTTCCTTTATGAATGAATCCCTTTAGAATTGCCAGGAGCCGACAATTCATTATAGCCGCGTGTGAATTTTAAATGGCTTTTTTCCTTCAGAATGTCATTTTTTGCAGGGACAGTTCTAAGTGCGGGAAAATGCGCTATTTCACATGCTGACATTACACCCCCCCTAGGTACGAAATTTAAAGGAATATTTCACTTTTATTGTTTCACTTTAAGCATTATTAATTTCACTGCTCCCGAAAAACGGCTGTTTTAAAAAATAAAAAAAACATTGATACATGTTTCCTGGGGCAGGACTGAGGTCCCCAAACAGTTTTTAGGACAAAACTTGCAGATTAGCCTTTAAAATGAACACTTTTGATTTCTCCCATAGACTTCTATAGGGAGTTCGGCGCGGCTTTACATATTACTTTCAATGCGCCGGCTGCTACGTTGGTTCATGCGCCTAATTAAGGCTTCACCCGGCGCACTAATTAAGGCATGAACCAGCGCAGCGCACTGACAATAGTAAATCAGCCCCTCTGTGTCCTGTGATGTATTTCTCAAAAGGATTTTACAGGTAAGCTTTATTAAAAAAAAAAAAAAATCAGATTTATGTATTTCAGGAAAATATTGTATTATGGCCACTAGGGAGGGAGGGAGCTGATGATCATAAGAAAAAAACTTATTAGACAAAATAAAGGGAAAATTTGTTAAGGCTGGATGCATGCAGGGTTGGACTGGGACAGAAATTTGGCCCTGGACTTCATCCAGACTGGCCCACTTTGACAGGTCTCTCCCATGGTGGCCGGACAACTCCCCCACCCCCCCGGCCACCCAAGGCCCCTCTCCCCCTTCACTAGCCACTAGCTGTTATACTTTGTTAGAGTAGCATGGCTGGTACTGGTACTCTTATAGGCAGTACCAGTGGGGAAGCTAGACATTATTTCACCCAGGCAAAGAATCAGTTCGGTGCCCCCCTTATGGGACAAGATTAGGCAGAAGTGAGAAACTCCCAGGCCATAGCTGTTGAGTCAGCTGTCTGTCCCCTCCCCCCATGCTCCTCTGTCGTCCCCCCTGCCCCTCTGGTCCTCCCCCTGCTTCTTTGTTCCCCCCCAGGTGAGCGCTGCGAGGAGGGAGAGACAGAGGAGCGGAGGGGGGCGGAAATCCGCTGTCACTGAAGCCGGCCCACTGAGCCATCGGCCCACCGGGAAACTCCCTGTAGTCCCAATGGCCAGTCTATCCCTGGATGCATGTGACATTTATTCAGCTATTTTTTTAAAATAAACCCCAAGGTGTATGTCCAAACAATGAATAATTATGTGTATGGAAATATTAAGGATTAGGCTCCATTCAAATCTATGCAGGTGTGATGGAGTGCATGCGCATTTTGGACCATTTCTGCGTGTTTCTGCATGTCATGTTTAGGGCAGTGTGTGTTACATGTTAGATGTGTAGAGGTGCCATCAGGAATAAATTGGTATCACCTTTCCAGGAACAACCGCAATAATGCAACAAAAGAACTCTATTATCAAATTTGTGCTTGCCTGAACTGTGTGTTGCCACAATATTCATAACTGACTCAAGTGATTGTTTTTCTGTAACCAGTTACAGTTAAATACTGTATTTATTGGCGTATAACACTCACTTTTTTACCCTGAAAATAGAGGGTAAACTGTGCCTGCGTGTTATACGCAGGGGGCTGTGGAAAGTTGTTTTCCTGAAACTTCCCTCTTAAAGTTAGGCCCCATACACACCATAGGATTTATCCGCAGATACGGTCCGCCGGACCGTATCCGCGGATAAATCCTCTGCGGATCTTAATTCGATGGAGTGTACACACCATCGGATTGAAATCCGCGCCGAATTCCCATCGCAGGGACGTGACGCGGCGACGTGCGCGACGCTGTCATATAAGGATATCCACGCATGCGTCGAATCATTACGACGCATGCGAGGGATGGGTTCGGACGGATCGATCCGGTGAGTCTGTACAGACCACCGGATCGATCCGCTGGTGCCGATTCCAGCGGATAGATTTGTAGACATGTCTACAAATTTTTATCTGCTGGAATTCGGAAATATCCGCGGATAAATATCCGCTGGAACGTACACACCAGGAGATCTATCCGCTGAAACCGATCCGCTGAGATTTTTCAGCGGATGGATCCTCTCGTGTGTATGGGGCCTTAGGGTGCGTGTTATACGCCGATAAATACGGTAATCACTCCCCTTTCTTATGAAACATGACCCATTATTTGAGCTGAAAAACCTATTGCAATGTTTGACTGTTACAAGTCAAACATTGCTTGTGGAAAAAAAAACATTGCAATAGGTTTTGTCAGCTCATTTCATTATTTATAATGCATTATTAATACTGAAACCACTTCTCTACTACTCAACCTAACCTCCTCTTTTAACCTAACACAATGGACACAAACCACCATTGCTGAACTCCCTGCAACCTCTCTAACACCCCCTTTCCTCTCTCTGATCACAACCTTATCCGTTTCACACTCTCCTTGTCTCCTACCTCCCATGCTGCCAACCCACAAACCATTACTCACAGAAACCTTCGCAACCTCAACCCTTCCCTTCTTCACTCTGCTACTGATGGCCTTTACGACAAAATCGCACCCCTGTCCTGCCCAGACCTAAACATCTACAACAACGCGCTGTCATCCTCCCTAGATGTACATGCTCCAGTTTCTACACGCAGAACCAGGCCCCATCAGATGACACCAGAAGTCTCAAGAGATGCAGCCGTGCTCTTGAGCGAGCAAGGCATAAATCTAAATCCCTGCAAGACTTTACCCTCTACAAATCTGCCCTTCTTAAATACAACTCCTGCCTCCACACTGCTAAACAAACCTACTACAAACACTCTTAAAACCCTCTCATTCAAACCTCTTAATTCCTTACTTCACCCCCCACTGCCCCCACCAACTTGCCTACCGCTCAAAGCAAAATCGACGACACAATTTGCAAAGAGATATCCACCATTCAAATTCCTCCCTTACCCAACACATCAGGTCCAACACCACACGCAATGCTCTTCTCCTTATGCCCAATTACCACCGATAAAGTTGATAAACTCCTCTCTATGGCCCACCTCACTACCTGTCCCCTGGACCCTGTCCCATCTCAATTACTGCGACCACCTTCCCGCTCTATACTCAACTCCCTAACCCACATCTTCAACCTCTTCCTCTCCTCGGGCACCTTTCCTTCCCCGCTCAAACATGCACTGGTTACCCCCGTACTTTAAAAAAAAACCTCACTAGACCCCACCTGTTTGAATAACTTAAGACCCATCTCCCTGCTCCTGTTTGCCTCCAAGCTCATCAAACGCCTTTCCATGACCGAATGAGTCGCTACCTCATGGACAACAACCTTCTTGATCCCCTACAATCCGGCTTCCGCCCACAACACTCTACCGACACTGCCCTACTAAAACGCACCAATGACCTACTAACTGCTAAAACCAATGGCCATTACTCCATACTCATACTCTTAGACCTCTCTTCTGCCTTTGACACAGTTGACCACCTGCTTTTCCTCAGCAAACTACACTCCCTTGGCCTCCGTGATTCTGCTTTATCCTGGTTCTCCTCCTACCTACTTTGGGCCCCTCCTATTCTCACTCTATACCTCTTCCCTGGGCCAGTTGATAACCTCCCACAACTTCCAATACCACCTCTATGCGGACAACACCCAGATCTCTCACTCTCTCCACTCATCAACTCACCCCCTCAATCTCCTCATTGATCTTAAACTTACTGAATGACATATCGGTATGGATGTCACACCATTTTCTCAAACTCAATCTTTCTAAAACTGAGCTTGTTATATTTCCTCCTTCACGGCCCCTCCCCCATGACTTTACCATTTTTTTTTTTTAATTGTAACATTTTTTATTGTTGTTTGCATATATAAAGTACAAAAAGTAGCACACCAACGTGCATAGACTTAACATAATACATACACAAGCATACATTTTTCCCCTCCCCCTACCTCTGTATCATTATGATTAAGTAAAAAAAGCCTCTTAAATTCCAAATTGTCTTCCCTTGTGTCCACCGTACCCCCCACCACCCCTCCAACCCTCGCCCACCCATCCACCCTCCCATCACACCATGGACCAGTTTTTTGAGTTAATTTGCTTCATTAGATTAATCCTCCCCATAAAGGGATGTCCGATAGCGGGTTAAAGTATATATTAAATTTGAAAGACGTCATCTTCTTATATAGAGCATCCTGTTATGTCTAGCCAGGGTTTCCACATCCTCACAAACTTTCTATAATTGCCCTGTCTAGTGAGTGTCACTCTCTCGCTCCAGATCATTGTATTAATGGTTTCAACCCAAGATTTGACAGTGGGTGGAGTCTGGGCCTGCCACCTCCACGCTATTAACTTCCTTGCCTGGAAGAGGCATCTCAGCACCACCTCAAGGGCACCAGCAGGCACTCTATCCTCCTCGATACTGCCTAATAGGCATGTCTTAGACTCAACTTCCAAATTCGTTTTAAAAGTTTTATTTATTATGTCTATCACCTCCTCCCAGTATCTGAATAGCTTAGGGCATTTCTACATCATGTGGATAAGATTGCCTGTCGCTCTGCACCTTGGACATTCGTCAGTACTTCTCCACCCAAGATTGAACATTCTCCTGGGGGTATAGTATACTCTATGCAAGAGGAACAAGTGTGATACTTTCTGAGATGGAGAGATCGAAACCAATACCCCCCTCCTCAAGATCGCGCTCCACTGTTCCGTGGTCATTTGCCCTAAGTCTCTCTCCCACCCTATCCTGCTCTTAATGGGGCCTGCCCTACTTATTGTTTTAGCTCCTATTCTGGAATACAATTCGGAGATCAGGCCTTTAGTTGTTTTTGAAGAGGTTATTTTCAGGAGGGTAGGGGCCGAGGACCATACAATGGGTTGTGACCCAAACTGGGCTTGGATGCCGTGCCGGATCTGGAGGTATCTGTAAAATGTTTTATTTGCTATATTGAATTCCTGTCACAAGTCTGCAAAGGATTTCATATGTTCTCCATCATACAATTGATTTAAACGGTTTATCCCTTGTCTCTCCCATTCTCAATATCTTTTAATTCCCTTAAGTTTTGATTGCACCAGAGAGGGGCAAACGTTGTTATTCCCTTATAGCCCATCAGTGCTTTTGTTGTTTGCCATACTTTAAGGATAAGTTTTATAGTTGGACATTTATGGATAAACGAGCCAGCCTCGAGTGCCTCCAATATTGTCCTATGTGGTGCCCCTATTAGCATCAATGTACCAGGATTCCCGTCTCCCTCCAATCCGCAATTCGCAAGATGTTGTAGCTGCGAAGCTAAGAAGTATGTTTTCGGGTGAGGTACTGCCATTCCCCCCTTTTTAGCTGGTAACTGCATGGTCTGGAGACAAATCCTGGCTTGTCCCTTCTTCCAAATTAACTCTCTAAAGATGGATTCTATCCTTTTGAACCATTTTTGATCTATCCAGACTGGGGAGTTATGGAGGATATAGAGTAGCTGGGGCAGCCATAACATCTTTATTAAATTACATCGTCCCGCTATGGATAATGGTAGTCTACACCAGATGTCTCTTTTATGTTCCCATTTGGACAAGAGGGGAATTAAGTTATTTGGAACAAAGCTATTGATGTCCCTCGTGATCCATATCCCGAGGTATTTCATCATAGCTACTACTTTTAACTGAGGAATTCCGTGGGGTATCTGGACACCAAGGGGATCTATTGGCAGTAGTGCTGACTTTTCCCAATTAATGACCAGCCCAGAACATAGCCCAAACTCACCCACCGTTTTGATCACATTTTTTAACAAGGTTTCGGTGTCTCCCAGAAAAAAAAGGACGTCGTCCGCAAACAGTGCGATCTTATCCTCTATGGTTAGTCTACGGAACCCCTGTATATCTTCTGATTTTCTGATTTTAATGGCCAATGGTTCCATCGCCAGCGCGAACAGAAGGGGGGAAAGGGGACAACCTTGTCGAGTTCCTCTCTCTAGTTGGAAGATTTCAGAAAATTCGTTGTTGATTTTAATTTTTGCTCTTGGCTGGTTATATAGCAGCTTCACCCAACTAATAAACCTGGGGCCAAACCCGAATTTCTCTAGGACCTTCCATAGGTAGTCCCATTCCAGACTGTCAAAAGCCTTGGCAGCATCCAGGGCTAAAACAGCTCTGGAACCCACCCCCTCTGTTGGAATTTGCATATTCAGGAACAGTCTCCTGATATTAATACTGGTTGACCTATTAGGGATGAAGCCAGATTGGTCAGGATGTATGAGCGCTTGGATATTCCGGTTTAGACGAGTTGCTAATACTTTAGCCAAGATCTTGGCGTCAGTACATAGGAGTGAGATGGGACGATACGATGAGGCCTCAGTTGGATCCTTCCCCTCCTTATGTAGGACAATAATGGTGGCTTCTATCATAGAGGTGGGGAGTGTTCCATGAGTCAATGCCCAATTTAATGTCTTGAGGAGTTCTGGTAACAGAATATCCCCATATCTTTTATAGATCTCTAAGGGCAACCCGTCTGGGCCAGGTGACTTTTGAGTTGACATCCCCGCCACTGCCTGTTTTAATTCACCTAGAGTGATTGGCGCCTCCATATCGATGTTATCTTCCTCCGACAGGGTCGGGACGGACATTCCCTGGAGAAAATTTCCCGGTCCTTCGGTCCCTTCCCTCCTCTTGGAGCTATAAAGGGATACCATTTACCATTAATATCAACAACACAACCATTGGTCCCTCCACACATGCCAGGGTGCTGGGTGTAATCCTTGACTCTGACCTCTCATTCAGCCCCCACATCCAATCACTGGCTAACTCCTGTCACCTCAACCTCCAACATCTCCAGAATTCGACCCTTCCTGAATGACACCACAAAAAACGTATTCATTCCTTGATTTTTTCCCGCCTTGACTACCACAACTCTCTCCTTAATGGCCTACCCTTACGCAGGCTAATCCCCCCTTCAGTGGCTTCCCCTACCCCACTGTATTAAATTCTAAATGCTAACCACAACATACAAGGCCATTCACAACATCGCCCCCATCTACATCACCAACCTCATCTGCAGATATCGCCCAAATTGTCCCCTCTGCTCCTCCCAGGACCTCCTGCTGTCTAGCTCCCTTGTTACCTCCTCCCATGCTCGTCTTCAGGACTTCTCGAGAACCTCTGGAATTCCCTGCCCCGGTATGTCCGATCAGCCCCTACCCTGTCAACCTTTAGGAGATCCCTGAAAACTAATTTATTCAGGAAATCCCACCCCACACCCATCTAACTGTCCCCGCGTCACCCCCAACAAATCATTCTCTGCAGCTATTACCCTTTGTACCACCACCCCCTCCCTTTAGAATGTATGCTCTATGTGCAGAGCCCTCTGTACCTTCTGTATTGAACTGTACTGTAATTGTGCTGTCTCCCCTCTAGATTGTAAAGTGCTGTGTAAACTGTTGGCGCTATATAAATTGTATATAATAATAATTTATGAATATGGAATAATGTATCCAGCCCAGGGTTGGTCATAGATAGGTATGAGAAAAAGACTGTCGCAAAACACCCATTTCTGTTCAGTTGCCCTCGGTAATCCCAGCATGTAGGTGTAGCAGAGCAGGATCCCTGGTAGGGTCTTTTGGCAGGGACACAGTTACTGTACATCAGCTAATGTGTGTCTTAAGTTGAATCTCCAAGTGATATACTGTAAAGTTATTTAATCTACTTGTCTAGTCCAGAACTAAAATGGTTCTGTATTGCATTGGCCTCAGGGCCGCCATCAGGGTGGTACAGGCATTACACCTGTAAGGGGCCCGATGGTCCCCAGGCCTGGTACCCCACCCCCCTGCTTTTTTTTCCATCTGACCCCCCCTTTAGCAACTCGCGGCAGGCCCCCCCTTTTTTTATTTATTAATTTTTTCGTCTGACTTTAGCAACTCGCGGCCGGAGAGAGAAGAGAAGACTTGAGTTGACTTTGTTTTGTTCGTCACCACCAATCCCCCCCCCACCCCCTGTCCCGCTTATCATCTTGCGGCAGGAGAGAGAAGAGAAGAGAAGAGATGGCACTTTTGTTACCACAACCCCCACCGCTTATCATCTATCATCTCGCAGGAGAGAGGAGGAGGAGGGCCACCCCCCCCCCCCCGGTTCTCTGCTCCAGGGGGCCCTGCCTAAAGATGTGAAAAGGGGCCCCAAAATTTGTGATGGCTGCCTTGATTGGTCTTAACCATATAACTTATCATATCTTCTAGTCATACTCAACAGGTATTAAAGTGTCAGATACCCTGTGATCTTCATCCAGAATCCGATAGACATTGTTTTTAAAAACTCGTTCCTTGATACCGGCGCGATCAATGTAGAGTGGTGGGATCTCCTTGACAAATTCGATATTTCCATCTATCTCCTTTAGGTCCCCATATATTTTGCAGCTTAAAGGTATCAAGATATGCAGACTGAAAGTGTCAGAAGATTTCAGTAAATTGTTTTCTTTGTTAAATCTTTTCACAGAGTGTTTTAAGGCTGTAAAACAGATTTACAATAGTTAAACCAACATGCAAAATGCAAAAAGCATTAATGGTCATTGGACTGTGGTAACCAATTAATCAATTAAAGAAAATTGTGTATTAGTCTGAACCACTTTAAGGGGTTGTAAAGGTACAATTTTTTTTCCCTAAATAGCTTCCTTTACCTTAGTGCAGTCCTCCTTCACTTACCTCATCCTTCGATTTTGCTTTTAAATGTCTTTATTTCTTCTGAGAAATCCTCACTTCCTGTTCTTTTGTCTGTAACTCCACACAATAATGCAAGGCTTTCTCCCTGGTGTGGAGTGTCGTGCTCACCCCCTCCCTTGGACTACAGGAGAGTCAGCCCACTAATACACAGCTCATTTCTCTATCTGCAACATAGAGAGCATCCTGACTCTCCCGTAGTCCAAGGGAGGGGGCGAGCATGACACTCCACACCAGGGAGAAAGCCTTGCATTACTGTGTGGAATTACAGACAGAAGAACAGGATGAGGATTTCTCAGAAGAAATAAAGACATTTCAAAGCAAAATCGAAAGGATGAGGTAAGTGAAGGAGGACTGCACTAAGGTAAAGGAAGCTATTTCGGAAAACAAATTGTACCTTTACAACCCCTTTAAATCAGACATCCTATTATTGTATTTAAACACACTTGATTGCAGTCAGAGCGTGTACTGATTTACTAAAGCAGTTATGAATCTTCTAGTTTATCCAATCATGAGAAAGGCGTCTGTACATAATTGGGTATTTTAAAGTGAACATAAATTAGCAATATTTTAATAAATTATCTTCAATCTATAGAGTACATCACAGAAGGTTACAGTATGAAATGAGAAAAGTAT
This sequence comes from Rana temporaria, assembly GCF_905171775.1. NCBI lineage: Eukaryota > Metazoa > Chordata > Amphibia > Anura > Ranidae > Rana > Rana temporaria. Next base: position 302,662,298 of record NC_053491.1, read on the forward strand.
TAACTTCAAATAAACTTGTCCATTAATAGCTACACTAAAAATTTTTATCAGAAAAATACTAAGATAGCTCTGATCCAAGCGCTCTATGGTATAAGAAAAGTAAGCAGTGTAGCAGCTATTATATATTAAAAAACGCAACAAAGAAAAATATGTCTCATTAAAACAATAATAAAACATTAACAGCGCTTGAGAAATCACTGATTCCCCTGAACTCATATGTTAATTTTTTTTTTTAACATTCAATGTTTATTAAGAAAAAAGGTAATCATAGTACATGTGTTCATAATCTGCAGTGAAAAATTATGACAGCCTCAGGCTGCAGTCCGTTTGAAACCACTATACACCTGAGGGAGAGCCGACGGTGCTGTTTACACTGAGAGGATCTTGTCAAGGCTGTATGAGGCTGCATTCCGGTGAGTAGATTACCTTAAGGGGATTGCAAGTGACGGAACCTTCTACTCACATTTCGGATATTAAAGTTTCCCTGCATTGTCATCAGCAATGGGTAGCGTTTGAGCTGTCACTCAAGGTCAAGCAGTAGCTGATTATTTGGCCAGACGGTGGTTCCTTGGGACTTATATAACTTTATGTGATCACCCCATAGGGGAAATCAAGACTGCATGTAGTCTGTTCCCTTTTGTATCACGATATTTGTCATCATTAACCACTTAAGCCCCGGACCAATATGCAGCTTAATGCCCAGAGGTGTTTTTACAATTTGGCACTGCGCTGCTTTAACTGGTAATTGCGCGGTCATGCAATGTTGTACCGAAACGGAACTTGTGTCCTTTTCTTCCCACAAATAGAGCTTTCTTTTGATGGTATTTGATTGCCTCTGCGATTTTTTTTTTTTGCGATATAAACGGGAAAATACCGTAAATTTTGAAAAAAATTGATTTTCCTTAAAACAAAAAGTAAAAAATATCGAATAAACTAAATTTTAGTCAAACATTTAGGCCAAAATGTATTCAGCCACATGTCTTTAGTAAAAAAATCGCAATGAGCGTATATTTATTGATTTTCGCAAAAGTTATAGCGTCTACAAACTAGGGTACATTTTCTGGAATTTACACAGCTTTTATTTTATGACTGCCTATCTCATTTCTTGAGGTGCTAAAATGGCAGGGCAGTACAAAACCCCCCCAAATGACCCCATTTTAGAAAGTAGACACCCCAAGGAAACTGCTGAGAGGCATGTCGAGTCCATTGAATATTTTTTTTTTTTGTCCCAAGTGATTGAATAATGACCAAAAAAATTTTTTTTACAAAACGTTGTCACTAAATGATATATTGCTCACACATGCCATGGTTATATGTGGAATTTCACCCCAAAATACATTCTGCTGCTTCTCCTGAGTACGGGGATACCACATGATTGGGACTTTTTGGGAGCCTAGCCGCATACGGGGCCCCAAAAACCAAGCACCGCCTTCAGCATTTCTAAGGGCACAAATTTTTGATTTCACTCCTCACTACCTATCAAGGTTTCGAAGGCCATAAAATGCCAAAATAGCACAAAACCCCCCCAAATGACCCCATTTTGGAAAGTAGACACCCCAAGCTATTTGCTGAGAGGCATGTCGAGTCCATGGAATATTTTATATTTTGACACAAGTTGCGAGAATATGACAAACTGATTTTTTTTTGCACAAAGTTGTCACTAAATGATATATTGCTCACACATGCCATGGTTATATGTGGAATTGCACCCCAAAATACATTCTGCTGCTTCTCCTGAGCACGGGGATACCACATGTGTGGGACTTTTTGTGAGCCTAACCGCGTACAGGGCCCCGAAAACCAAGCACCGCCTTCAAGATTTCTAACGGCATTCAATTTTGATTTCCCTCCTCACTAGCTATCACTACCTATTACTGTTTTGAAGGCCATAAAATGCCAAGATGGCACACAACCCCCCTAAATGACCCCATTTTGGAAAGAAGACACCCCAAGTTATTTGATGAGAGGCATGTTGAGTCCATGGAATAATGACCAAAAAATAATAATTTACAAAACGTTGTCACTAAATGATAAATTGCTCAAACATGCCATGGGCATATGTGGAATTACACCCCAAAATACATTCTGCTGCTTCTCCTGAGTACGGGGATACCACATGTGTGAGACTTTTTGGGAGCCTAGCCGCGTACGGGACCCCAAAAACCAATCACCGCCTTCAGGCTTTCTAAGGGTGTAAATTTTTGATTTCACTCCTCACTACCTATCACAGTTTCGAAGGCCATAAAATGCCAAGATGGCACACAACCCCCCCAAATGACCCCATTTTGGAAAGAAGACATCCCAAGCTATTTGCTGAGAGGCATGTTGAGTTCATGGAAAAAAAATTTTTTTGCTCCAAGTGATTGAATAATGACCAAAATTTTTTTTTACAAAACATGGTCACTAAATGATAAATTGCTCAAACATGCCATGGGCATATGTGAAATTACACCCCAAAATACATTCTGCTGCTTCTCCTGAGTACGGGGATACCACATGTGTGGGACTTTTTGGGAGCCTAGCCGCGTACGGGACCCCAAAAACCATTCACCGCCTTCAAGATTTGTGTGAGTGAAATCAAAGATTTATGTCCTTAGAAATCTTGAAGGTGGTGATTGGTTTTCGGGGTCCCGTACGCAGCTAGGCTCCCAAAAAGTCCCACACATGTGGTATCCCCGTACTCAGGAGAAGCAGCAGAATGTATTTTTGGGTGTAATTCCACATATGCCCATGGCATGTGTGAGAAATATATCATTTAGTGACAACGTTTTGTAAATTCATTTTTTTTGGTCATTATTCAATCACTTGGGGCCAAAAAATTAAATATTCAATGGACTCAACATGCCTCTTAGCAAATAGCTTGGGGTGTCTTCTTTCCAAAATGGGGTCATTTGGGGGGGTTGTGTGCCATCTTGGCATTTTATGGCCTTCAAAACAGTAATAGGTAGTGATAGCTAGTGAGGAGGGAAATTAAAATTGTATGCCGTTGGAAAAATTGAAGGCGGTGCTTGGTTTTCGGGGCCCCGTACGCGGCTAGGCTCACAAAAAGTCCCACACATGTGGTATCCCCGTACTCAGGAGAAGCAGCAGAATGTATTTTGGGGTGCAATTCCACATATAACCATGGCATGTGTGAGCAATATATCATTTAGTGACGACTTTGTGCAAAAGAAAATCAGTTTGTCATATTCTCGCAACTTGTGTCAAAATATAAAATATTCCATGGACTCGACATGCCTCTCAGCAAATAGGTTGGGGTGTCTACTTTCCAAAATGGGGTCATTTGGGTTATTTTTGTGCTATTTTGGCATTTTATGGCCTTCGAAACTGTGATAGGTAGTGAGGAGTGAAATCAAAAATTTACACCCTTAGAAAGCCTGAAGGCGGTGATTGGTTTTTGGGTTCCCGTACGCGGCTAGGCTCCCAAAAAGTCTCACACATGTGGTATCCCCTTACTCAAGAGAAGACGCAGAATGTATTTTGGGGTGTAATTTCACATATGCCCATGGCATGTTTGAGCAATATATCATTTAGTGACAACTTTGCGCAAAAAAATAAAAATATATATTTTTCCCGCAACTTGGGTCAAAATATAAAATATTCCATGGACTCGAGATGCCTCTCAGCAAATAGCTTGGGGTGTCTACTTTCCAAAATGGGGTCATTTGGGGGGGGGTTTTGAATTGTCCTGGCATTTTATGCACAACATTTAGAAGCTTATGACACACATCACCCACTCTTCTAACCACTTGAAGAAAAAGCCCTTTCTGACACTGTTTGTTTACATAAAAACATTTTTTTTTTTGCAAGAAAGTTAAGTTGAACCCCCAAACATTATATATTTTTTTAAAGCAAAGGCCCTACAGATTAAAATGGTGGGTTTTGCAATTTTTTTTTCCACACAGTATTTGCGCAGCGTTTTTTCAAACACATTTTTTGGGGAAAAAATACACTTTTTTTATTTTAAAGCACTAAGACACACTATATTGCCCAAATTATTGATGAAATAAAAATGATGATCTTAGGCCGAGTACATGGATACCAAACACGCACACAAACGCGCAGTGGTGACAAACTACATACATTTTATTTATTTTTTTATCCAGAATAAAGTTTATTGAATCACCAATATAATCACCAATACATCGAGATTACTTTCAGGCATAGAACATTAGACTACACTCCATTACAAATTTCAGCAATGATACACCATATCGCCCCTCCAACCACATACATGACAAAATCCAGTCCGTTCCCGACCCCACCCTGACTCTCCTACCCAATATAGATGTTTTCCACATCCCTTAGACCAATCTCAGTGACATTTCAAAGATCAAGTTGGATTGCTCAGACCGAGTAACCTAACCGTGACCAGGTCCACCGGGGCCAAGCCCGGTACATCCAGCCACCTGCCCCACAGCTTCTCAAATTTCTGGGAGTACCCTCTGTGTTGGTATATCACCTTCTCCTTTTGGAGCATTTCCCCCATTATATTGATCCACTCCTTCAGACTGGGAGGCTCCTCCGCTATCCAGTGAGACATTATGAGCTTGCGAGCCAGGAATAGAGACCTAATGACCGCCACTTTAGTACCTTCCTCCCATTCCAACTCCTCTAATATAAGGAGCAAGCAACGTTTTGGGTCAGTAGGCAGTAATACTTGGAACACCCTGTTAATGGTGTCCACTACTCCCGCCCAATAGGGGTGGAGCTTCGGGCATCTCCACAGTAGGTGAATCAGGTCGCCATGATCCCTCTTACACCTGGTACATAGCGGGGTGGGCCTTAGCCCCATAGCGAACAGCCTGTGGGGGGTGTAATACACCCTCAGTAATAGGTATAATTGCGACACCTTCTGAGACACATTCAGGGAACAGATTGGTACCGCCTGTAGAGCCTCATCCCACTGTTCGCCGTCCATCGGGCCCACATCTCCCTCCCACTTGGCCCTCACTCTCAGCGGGTGTTTGGTCATGAAGCTGTGTAACAACATATTATAACATTGCGATATGAATCCCTTGGTAGAGGTCGCTCTTGCAATCAAATTGAACAAAGGGGTGGGGGAGGGAAGCCACTCCGAAGCGTCACCCTGGGCCCTCACTGCATGACTGAGTTGCATATAATAGAACTGCATTGACTGTGGTAGCTTGAAAAGACCCCGCAGAGCCTCAAACGGGAGGAGTTTCCCGTTGCGAAATATCTGTCCCAGATGAACTATCCCATATCTCCTCCAAAGTGCCCCATGCTGTAGCTTGGCCAATTCAGGATATGAGTCATTTGACCAGATGGGGCTATATTCTGTGTATCCTGTCACTCCCTGCAGATACCTAGCTTTGTTCAGAGGAACCTCCTCCCTCCCCCTCCCTCCTCTCCCCAGTGCGAACCACGCCTACCAGCTGTTGCAGCTGAGCGGCTATATAGTATAACCAGGGATTAGGGAGGGCGAGCCCCCCCTCATCCTTCGGGCACTGGAGATGTTCTAGCTTAATCCTGGGAGTACGGTTTTTCCAGATGAGTGAGCGAAACAGGGAGTTGACAATTCTAAATATCTTCAAGGTCACCACTGTGGGGGCATTATGAAGTACATAAAGCAGCTGGGGCATTAGGATCATTTTGATCAAGTTTACCCTACCGGCTACTGATAGGCATAGAGAATTCCACGTCTTAATACGGTCACAAAATTTTTGCAGCAACAGGGATACATTCAGTCTCCCATATTCACATATCCTGGGTGTCACCTGGATTCCCAGATATTTGAATGAGGTAGTCAGGGGCACCGTAGAAGACGTTGGGGGAGCCCCCCCTTCGTCAATAAGCATCAGTGAGGACTTAGTCCAGTTTATCTGCAGTCCTGAAAATTTACCAAACTCCCGTATCACAGTCATGGCCCCCGTCAGTGAACCCTCTACATCCCCTAGCAAAATCATGGTATCGTCTGCATACAGCATTATTTTTTCCTGTCTGTCCCCGTACCTGAACCCCACTACCTCCGGGCTGGCTCTGATTTTAATTGCAAGGGGTTCTATCGCCAAGGCGAACAACAGAGGTGACAATGGGCACCCCTGTCGCGTGCCTCTCCCCAAAGTAAAAGTGTGTGAAACCGCCCCTAACGACCGAATGGCCGCCCTTGGGTTGAAGTATAGTAGACGGACCCAGGAAACAAAGGATTCCCCAAAACCAAACCTCTCAAGAACCTCCCATAGATACTCCCACTCAACGCTATCGAAGGCCTTCATAGCGTCCAGTGAGAGCAAGGCTCTCTGTCCCACATTATCTGCTGAGGATTGCATATTAAGGTACAACCTACGCAAGTTGACAGCCGTCGACTTGTCAGGCATAAATCCTGCTTGGTCTGGATGGACCAAGCTAGTAATGACCCCGTTCAACCTGATCGCTAACATTTTGGCCAGCAACTTAATGTCGCTCTGGAGCAGCGATATCGGCCTGTAGGAGCCCGGATCCAACGGGTCCTTGCCAGGCTTTAGTATCAATACAATGTTAGCAGTAGTCATGGAAGCAGGCAAAGTCTGTCGTTCCCTGGCCGCATTAAACACCACCAGGAGTTTCGGTAGGAGAATACCCGCATAGTGCTTGTACACTTCGATGGGCAATCCGTCTGCCCCCGGTGCCTTACAGTTTGGGAACGCGGCCAGCGCTGTCTGCAGTTCTTCTAAAGTGAAGGGGGCGTCTAAGGCCTTCCGCTGCTCATGACCTAGTCGGGGGAAGTCAATGTCTTGTAGGTAGGTCAAGAGTTCTGTCCGGGTGAATAGCTCCGTCGGGAGGTACAAAGTCTCATAAAATCTAGCCAGTTCTGCCAAGACCATGTCTGGGGAATTCACTATCTTGCCCTCTCTGTTTTTAATTGCTCCAATACTGGGAGACCTCTGCTGGGAGTTAGCTATCCTAGCAAGCATACGCCCTGTACTTTCGCCCTCCTCAAAGAAAGCCAGCCTAGAGAAAAATAGCTTTTTTTCTGCCTTGGAGGCCAGCAGCCGCTCATAAGCTGATTGAGCTGACTGCCATACCTCCCTAGCAGCCTCCGTTGGGGTTTGCACGAAAGCCTCCTCCAGGGCCGTTACCTGTTTTTCAAGGTCCTCTTTGAGCCCCGAAGAATCCTTCTTCACCCTGGTAATTTCCCGGATAAGTAACCCCCTCACATAGGCTTTAAAGGCGTCCCACTGCTCCGACGGGGATTCAGCAAAGCTCCCTCTATCCAAAAACTCCCGCATGCTCCGCTCCACCTCCTCATGTGACAGGAAAAGTTCCAGCCAAAAGGCGTTAAATTTCCATGGGGATCTTGGAAGTGTAGAGGGTGGAGAAATAATTAAGTTAGTCACCAAATGTGAGTGATCTGAGACACTACGGGGCTTATAATTCACCTTCGAGATGGATGGGAGCATAACAGGGTTACACACTACCAGGTCTATCCTAGACAATGTCCCGTGGGTCTTGGAAAAGCAGGAGAACTGTCTCTCCAATGGGTTCCTAGACCTCCATACATCTATCCATCCTACCTCGGTGAGCAATCTTAGCAACGGAGAGTCCCTCAGAGAGGACGAGACCCCGGAGGTGGGGTGTCGGTCCATCGAGGGACTCAGCCAGCAATTGAAGTCCCCCACTATCAGCAGCGGGAGGTCCGGCCTGCCCTCCAAGTAGGCTAGCAGCGACCGGAGCACCGCCACCGTGAACGGCGGGGGTATATAAACACATGCCAATATACAGTTCAGTTTACCCACCCGGCAATGCAGAAAAATAAACCGCCCCTCCGCATCAATACACACATCCATTTCCTGAAAATCAATAGCGGCGTGTATCATTACACTCACACCCCTAGAGTACGAGGTGTGAGTAGAATGGTAAGCCTTACCCACCCAGGCATACTTAAGACAGCATTGCGTTTCAGTGGTTAAGTGCGTTTCCTGCATACATAAAATCATAGGGTGATACTTTTTCAGACAAGTAGATACCATCATACGCTTCAGTGGGGAACCGAGGCCCCTCACATTCCACGATACCACAGGCAGCTCAGCCATTGGGATAAAGCATGCATAAATGAAAGGTTAGAGGCATTGTGAATAAAGGCATCGGTCTCAAGTTGGTACCTAGAGGCCCAGGTGTGGCCAGAAAGAACAGTCATGGTACCTCGGTGCAGCAATGAGCAAACAAAGTTCTCGATGTAGGTGGTAAAAGTGCAAAAAACAATAGGCCTGGGCCGTCAACAGACCGGACCCATATTCATGGCCTGTACTCCGGAAACAGTACTGCAGTTTGAAAAAAAAAAGGAACAGGTCCAGGCCGCCAACAGAGCTGACCCCTCGGCTCCAACAGGGAGCGAACCATAATAAGGCACTTTTGCTCCACGTATAGTGTGGAGTAATCGCATTTTCCTTGCAACTTTACAAGATGACTCAAAGTTCACATCCTAATATAACGTCTCCCAGCAAAAACTTAGTCACTCAGGAAAAGGAAGTAAAATAAAAATAAAAGGGGTCTTTTGTGCAAAGTTCAATGGATGAAGACAGCAGACCATCCACCGCAATCCGGGGAAGGGGAAAGAGGGGACCAGAATGAAACCCTCCACTTTGAAAAGTGCAGGCATTGCACCAAAAAACAGAACTTAAAACATAATAACCTGCTTCTGCTTCTGTAAGGTCAGTCTCCTTCCTCCTCTCTCTCGCGGTGACGTAGGGCCTGTTCGTTACGATCAAGCCACAGTGCAGCATCTTGGGCTGATTCAAAGAATTGGGCCTGCCGGTTGGCAGTAACTCTCAGCTTGGCAGGGTAGAGCATAGCATATTGTAGTTGTAGTGCGCGAAGACGCCTTTTCACATCCGAAAATTTGGCCCGGCGGCGTTGCACCTCAGCAGAAAAGTCCGGGTAGAAGGACACCCGGACCCCATTAACCTGGACGTTGGCCTTCTCTCTGGCATGTCTCAGCACCGCCTCCCTGTCCCTATAGTGGAGCAATCTGGCCAGAATAGGCCTAGGGGGGGCACCAGGCTGTGGTGGGCGGTCCGGTGTGCGGTGCGCTCTTTCAACTGTAAAGAACGGGGAGAAGGCCTCTTTTCCGAATACTTCCATCAGCCAGCCTTCGACAAAGGTGGTGGGGTCCCGGCCCTCCGTCTTCTCCGGCAGCCCCACTATGCGCACTTTGTTGCGGCGTAAACGATTTTCAATGTTGTCAGCCCTGTTGTTAGTGTCCCTGGCCAGCTGAATGGCTGCATGGGCCTCGCGAGCAACTGGGGGCAGCCTATCTTCCACTTCACTCACCCTGCTTTCCACAGCCGTCGTGCGCTCCCGTATCTTTTGCATGTCCTGCCGCAGCAGGGACACATCCTCTCTGAGACCCCCAAACTGTTCCTTCAGTATATTTACAGAAGCGGTACATACATGAACCGCTCTCAATATCTCAGCCAGGGTCAGTTGCTCTGTATCCCCCGCCTCAGTATCCGCATCTGTGGGCATGGAGGGGGGCTGTTCCACAGTATTCCCCCGCTCTACACATCTCCAGGCCCCTCCATCCGCCTGTCCCTGCAAGGCCTGCCCTGAGTCCTGGGCCCGATCAGCTCCCCCTCTTCCTTCCTGCTCCGGGGGACCCCCAAGCTTTTGCGTGAAGAAGGTCATATCTCTCGGGTAATCCTTACCCTGTGTCTTTGCTGCTTTTTTGCTGGTCTCCCCCTTGGAGTGCGGAGAGCCTGGGCCGCGGCGGCGCCATCTTGGATCTCGAGCGCCGGCCAATCTTCCTTCTTTTTAGCCATTCCGCGGGTGCAGAGAGCCGGCGGGTGGACCGGGAGGGTGACCGGGTGAGTAGCCAGCTGAACAGCCGTTCAGAACCGTCGGATCGCTGCTGGGAGAGGATCAATACCGGGTGCTGCGGAGGAGCTGTGATACACACGTCTTCTCACATGCCGGTATTGGCCACGCCCCTCAACTACATACATTTTTAAAAGCCTTTAAAAGCCTTTACAGGTTACCATATTAGATTTACAGAGGAGGTCTACTGCTAAAATGACTGCCCTCGATCTGCCCTTCGCAGTGATACCTCACATGCATGGTGCAATTGATGTTTACATATGACTCCAGACCGACGCTTGCGTTCGCCTTTGCGCAAGAGCAGGGGGGGACAGGGATGCTTTTTTTTTTTTTTTTTATTTCGCTTTTTTTATTTTATTTGTAAACTGTTCCTTCCATTTTATTTATTTTTTACCATTTTTATTGTTATCTCAGGGAATGTATATATCCCTTATGATAGCAATAGTTAGTGACAGGTACTCTTTTTTTTAAAAAATGGGGTCTCCACTATAGGGACAGGCATCTGACCACACCAAGATCGGTGTGATAAAATGCTTTTTCCATTTTCCCAATGGCGCTGTTTATATCCGGGGGGGGGGGACATTTCCTCCCACTGAATGTAAAAGCAGTCTAGAGGCTAATTAGCCGCTAGGACTGCTTTTACATGAAAGCCGACCGCTGGCTGAAAAGAATGATACCAAGATGATGCCTAAACCCGCAGGCATCATTCTGGTATAACCATTCAAAGTCCAGCAACATACCAGTACGTTGATGGTTCTTGTTGGACATTATTGTATTCTTTTTTTTCATGCAGCCTGTTGGCTGAACGAAAAAAAGATTGATCGGTGGGTATGCCCACCATTAGAATACCTCCCTTCATCCACCCACTTCTAATGATGGGCATACATGCACCATTTATATATGCCGAAGCATGGGGGCATCCTCCCGCAAAAAAGTTATGCCGCGTACACACGGTTGGACTTTTCTATGCCGCGTACACACAGTCGGACTTTTCTATGCCGTGTACACATGGTCAGACTTTTCCACGGGAAAGCCTCCGTAGGAATGTCAACCGTACGTACGCGGCATTAGGAGCAAAATCGCTCCTCCGCCCCTAATGCCCCAATGTTTCGGCATATATGCTCTTTTTTTAACTGTGGTGGTGAAATCACCTCCTACAGCGTTGGAGTCGCGGCTTTCTATATAGTGGGAGCAAACGCTGTTGCTGTCACGCTAAATAAATCCGTGCTGCAACTGAATGGCGTACCTGCTAAGCAAATGATGGTTAACATTAAAACAAAGTAACATTACAGTATAACAGTAAGATCATACCATACCTGCAAAGCAAATACCAAAAAAAAAACATAGTAAAAAATAAAACATTTAACGCAACCTGTACCTAAAATATATATATGCTGAAGCATGGGGGCATCCTCCCACAAAAAAGTTATGCCGCATACACACGGTCAGACTTTTCCACGGGCAAGCCTCCGTAGGAATGTCAACCGTACGTACGCGGCATTAGGAGCAAAATCGCTCCTCCGCCCCTAATGCCCCCATGCTTCGGCATATATGCTCTTTTTTTAACTGTGGTGGTGAAATCACCTCCTACAGCGTTGGAGTCACGGCTTTCTATATAGTGGGAGCAAACGCTGTTGCTCTCACGCTAAATAAATCCGCGCTGCAACTGAATGGCGTACCTGCTAAGCAAATGATGGTTAACATTAAAACAAAGTAACATTACAGTATAACAGTAAGATCATACCATACCTGCAAAGCAAATGCCAAAAAAAAAACATAGTAAAAAATAAAACATTTAACGCAACCTATACCTAAAATATATATATGCCGAAGCATGGGGGCATCCTCCCACAAAAAAGTTATGCCGCATACACACGGTCAGACTTTTCCACGGGCAAGCCTCCGTAGGAATGTCGACCGTATATACGCGGCATTAGGAGCAAAATCGCTCCTCCGCCCCTAATGCCCCCAGGCTTCGGCATATATGCTCTTTTTTTAACTGTGGTGGTGAAATCACCTCCTACAGCACTGGAGTCGCGGCTTTATATATCGTGGGAGCAAACGCTGTTGCTGTCAAGTCCGTGCAACAGCTGAAAAAAAACTCAGTAGATTGCTTTAAGAAAGGCCTGGATTCTTTCCTAAATGTACAGAATATAACTTGAGTATTAAGATTTGTAGGTAAAGTTGATCCAGGGTAAATCCGATTGCCTCTCGGGGGATCAGGAAGGAATTTTTTCCCCTGCTGTAGCAAATTGGATCATGCTCTGCTGGGGTTTTTTGCCTTCCTCTGGATCAACTGTGGGAATGGAGTTGGGTGTATAGGATTTTACTGTGTTTTTTATTTTTGTTTTTTTATTTTTTGTGGTTGAACTGGATGGACTTGTGTCTTTTTTCAACCTGACTAACTATGAATGGCGTACCTGAAAACAGTAAAGTAAATTACATACCTGAAAAGCAAGCATGAAAAAACATAACAAAAAACTTTGCAGAATAGAATACAGTAAAAAAGAGCAGAACAATAGAGAGAGAATAGAGTGGGAGAGAACAATAAAACGACAACTATTTTTTTTTTTAATATTTTTTTTTGTGTTTTTATTTTTTACTTTTTTTTTTTTTTTTTGTAACTGTAACTGTTGAACTTTCCGGATCCAGGTTTGGGTCTCTCAAAATGCGATGGCATGCGATGACAGCCTAGCCTGTGAAATGTTTTACCCTACGCTAATACTTCACTCGTGTGTGGAAGCGTTCAAAACATTCACCAATACAAAGACCAGGATCGGCAGGACATTGGGGACAAAAATAACAGGTGTCACACCTAAATCCGCGCTTGGTACAGACACGACATTTTCTTTGGGGGGCTTTTTGGGTAAGGGTACTCTTGAGGGCATATACAAAATGCCTCTCATGCAGTCGGCTTACTGCATTTGGTTGGGGATGGTGAGGTACAGAACCGCCTGGATACAGGAATTCTGTGACGATATCCCTCTGGAATTGAAGGAAGGATCCGTTCTGTCCTGAAGCTTTGTATAAGACAAAAGCATTCAGTAGAGTCAATTGAAATAAATGTAGAGACACTTTTTTGTACCAGCGTCTCGCCTTACGGGCAATAGGATACGGCGCCATCAACTGGTCGTTGAGGTCCACCCCTCCCATATTAAGGTTATATTCGTGGACACAGAGGGGTTTCTCCACAACACCAGTCGCTGTATGAATTTGTACTGTCGTGTCTGCGTGAAGGGTGGTAAGAACGAAAACATTCCTATTGTCCCACCACTTCACAGCGAGCAAATTTTTACATCTGTAGCAGGCTCTCGCCCCCAGCCTAAGACAGGCATCTACAAGCCGCTGTGGAAAGCCCCGGCGATTAGGTCGCACGGTGCCACATGCTCCAATCTGATGATCAAACAAGTGACTAAAAAGTGGCACGCTACTGTAAAAAATTGTCCACATACAAGTGGTACCCCTTTCCGAATAAGGGTGACACCAAGTCCCAAACGATCTTGCCAGCGCTCCCCATGTAATCTGGGCATCCTTCCGGCTCTACCTCACTATCTTTGCCCTCATAAACCCTAAAGCTCCATGTGTAGCCTGTTGCCCTGTCACAGAGCTTATAGAGCTTGACCCCGTATCTGGCACGCTTGCTGGGAAGGAACTGTTTGAAAGACAAGCGGCCAGAAAATTTAATCAGGGACTCATCAACGCATACAACCTGCTGGGGATTAAACAAGGCTGCATAACGTTCGTTGAAATGGTTTATGAGGGGCTGAATTTTGTAGAGCCGGTCATATTCAGGGTCTCCACGTGGACGACAAAGTGCATTGTCACTGAAATGCAGGAACCGCAGGAGCGCCTCGTATCAATTCCTGGCCATGTGAGCAGAGAACACGGGCATATGGTCGATGGGATGTGTGGACCAATACATCCTCAACTTCAGGAAATTGGTGTATGCCCATGTTGAGGGTAAGGCCCAGAAAGGTCTTAAATTCGGAAACCTCAAGAGGTTTCCATTCTTTGGCAAGGAGAGACTGGGGATTAGTGGCGATGAAAGTACCAGCATATAAATTAGTCTGGTCCACAATAGATCTATAGAGATCTTCCATGAAATACAGCGAATAAAAATCAAGTGGCATAAAATTCGCTGTATCCACCTGAATACCGGGTTGGCCAGTGAATGGGGGAAGTACGGGTGCTGCAGAAGTGGTGGGGACCCAATCAGGATAGGCAAATTCTGCAGGAAGGGCACTATGGGCACGACGGGCCTGTCTTTGTCTTGTTCTTGGTGGCAGCGGGACACTACTTGTGCTTGCCCCCTCGCCAGCTTGAACTGCACTTATGGGACTCGCCACGTCACCACGTCTTACTGCAGTGCTGGATGAATGACCAGGGTGTACTAGGCCGCTGGTGCTTGCCAATCCACCAGAAGGAATAGCGGCGCTAGTACTTCTCTGCTCCATACAAGGATCCTGTGGTTCTTGCTGCTCAACAACATCAGAACGGGGTCGGGTACGCCTGGCCTTAGCAGGGACCTCAACTTCGTCGTCAGAGCTATCTGACATGGAGCCGCTGCCGTAAACGGGTTCATATTCTGAGCCAGATTCTGACAGATGCGTGACCTCCAATTCACTATCTGTCAAGCTCATGAACAAGTAGGCCTCGTCATCAGTGTACATTCGCTTTGCCATTTTGGACTCTAAATTTAGTCATACACTGGTGATGATTCACAGGTAAAAAAAGCACCTGACTATAGAAAAGCAAATGTAGAAAACGCTTAAAAAAAAAAACTGTTAGCGATCGCAGGGATCAGGCCTGTCTCTGCGAACGCTGCAGTTATGTGTGTTGTGTTTTTGAAGTGACAGTGATCGATCGATACTGCACTTGGGTGGGTTGGGCTGGGCAGAGGGGGAAAACGCAGGTGCTAGCAGGTATCTGGGCGATTTCCGCTAACTATGCGTTTTTGGGTACCCTAAACTGCTGGGTACGCTAATATTGATCTGATCAGATCAGGTATCGATCCGTTCAGATACTATACCACTAAGGGGCGGTGCAGCATTGGGCTGTGTTGTGTCTCTTTGAACCCATGTCTCTCAATTCTCCACTTGAACTGTTACCTTCTGTCAACTTTCCTTACTTCCCATTCACACTACTAAATGGATAAAGATCCACCAAGCCGACTAGGGAAGCCTGTATTTTATGTGCATGTTCCCTGTCGACTATGGAGTTCCCCTCCCATTCTCTTCCCCTGCAGGATTGCTTATTGGTGGGCTCTGACGGCGTGTCCGCCCTCCTGGGCGGATCTCTTGCTGATCCGTCGATGTGTACTGTGTGACGCTGTTGGACGTCCCCACCGTAACCTACGTGGGGACGACCATTTGTTGCACATCCATCTCCAGACCGTGAGGCGGTACCCTGCCCTTCCACTCGTTTTTCCAGGCCTCTGATTGGGTGGGATGCTTGTTGCATCCGCCCCCATCACCGCCCCCATCATCCACCAACCCTAAGCTTTGAGCCGGTCATGTGATGAGCGATCGATGATGACGTCATCACGGGTGCGACGGGCTACGCCGATCCAGCTGATCCAACTCATCAACAACCAGGTAGGGGGATATATAAAACGTACACAACACACTTTACAATGTATCGGCGTCATCGCTTTCCTGGGGACACATGCGGTTTTCACCTTGCTGTGATCAGATGGCTGCAGGTACACTGAATCGTTGCAGGCTCTAATACTAGGGCTGCAATAATACTTTTTACCCATGGTGTTTTCCTCTTTGTTTGGACTTACCCTGGTGTTATTTGTTTCCTTATAGGAACTAGCTCTGGGAATCCTATACAATACCTCTGGGTTTATATACCCAGGATTTTTTGGATTGCCCTATGATATGTTAATATATATCCTGCTCAGCCCAGCTCTGTGAAATTTTGAATTACCGCATGTTAGCGGTCCCTGGATTCGAATTTCTAGTGCCTACCAGCACTTGACTGCCCGAATACTTGTATGCTTACAAATCAGTGTTTTTGGTGAGTAAGCTTTTATCCATGCTGGTGGTGGCTGCTCTTTATCAATTTCCTTCCCCCCCCCCCCCCCCCCTACCTTTTGGTCAAACCCTCCCTCTCCTCTCCCCCCCCCCTTCCTTTCCCCTATTGTGTCCCAGACAAACAATATACTTATTTATGTTTAAAGCCCAATTTTTTATCATTTACAGATTATCTCCCCACGTTTGGCTGGCTTGATATAGCTTGTCCGCCCAGCCACTGTGGGGCTAACACGCTATTGTCGCTTGCTTACCCCCAATGCGACCTATTTTTGTAAGTCATATCTTGCTGCTACATATTCAATACATTTATATCTTTTTTCTTTTTCCCTTCCCTATTCAATTACAAATTGTCTATGACACTGCCTCCTTTCTCCTTTTCTCCCTTTTCTCCTCCTGATCTACGTGGGCTTTGGGTGACGCACCGCTAACCCCCCCTGCTGTACCGCACTCGTACTGATAGACATAAATAATCTTTTTAGTTTTATAAACTGTTTTTGGTTTTCTTTTATTTACTGTATTATGTATATTTTTACTGTATATAAGAAACTCCCTTTTATATATGTATACTTGTGAACTCATTGTTTTCTTGTATATATGTTTCAGTAGATGCAATATCTTATGCTCCTGAGGAAGCGCTAACTCGCGTAACATGTAGAGCAAGCTCTTCACCAAATCTTGGAATACTACACTGGATATGCAACTCAACATTGTACCTGTAACTGTGCTCTCTAAATGAAGCCTATATATGATATGATTGTATAGTGTTGTAATCACAGCTGTGGTATTAGTTGCTGACCTATTCTCTTTTGATTTTATGTCATTCCACTTTTATGATATTTCATACTAAATAAATCTCTAGTTTTCTACATCTTTTGGTATTGTGTGCCCTTAAAGCCCAATTTATTAGTCCTTTCCTCAAATAAGGGGGGTGTATGCTTTGCGAGTGGGTGTAAGCGGTACTGGCACTAACCTAACGCTGCCTGGGGCGACGCAGACCCTGACTGACGCTAACATTTTATTTATATCACCCGCCGGGCGATCAGGGGATTAAACCTTTATTGGGTTATATACGGCGGGTGCCCTGATGCTATGAACAGCAAACTAACTAACCAGCGTCAACCGTAACACTTATACGGTGATCACTGGTGAAAGGGTTAACTAGGGGGCAATCAGGGGTTAAAACCTTTATTAGGTAATATATGGGGGTACCTGACGCTTTCTAAAAACCTGGCGGCGAACCTAAAATAACTAAATAACTAACTGGCTAACCCGCGTCACCAGTGACACTTATACAGTGATCACTGGTGAAAGGGTTAACTCTAGGGGCAATCAGGGGTTAAAACCTTTATTTATGGGGGTACTTAACGCTATATAAACCTGGCGGCGAACCTCAAAAAAAAACTAGCTACCTAGCGGCAAAAGTGACACTAATACAGCGATCAGAAAACCGATCGCTTAGTGACACTGGCAATAGGGGGTGAAAGGGTTAATTAGGGTGGTGATCAAGGGGTTAAACCTTTATTAGGGGGGGTAGGGGGCCTAAAGCTAATGTCCCTAACACTTTTTTCTGTCACAAATGACACTAATTGCAGTGATCAGAAAATAAATGATCACTGCAATAGTGACACTGTGACAGTTGGCTGGGGGGGGGGGGGGTGATCAGCGGTGACTGGGGGGGGGGGGGAGTTGTGTGCCTATGTGTAACGTGTCAGTGTACTGTTTGGTGCAGCTCACGTTACAGAAGTCCTCTCTCCTCTGGATCCAGACGAAAAAGACCCACACAAGGAGAGAGGACTTCACTCCCCCTTCCTGTGTTTACACTTAACACAGGAAGGGGCTGAGCAGGACGCTCATTGGCTGGGAGCAATTTGAGAGGGGGTGGCTGGAATCATACCGGATCGCTCGTAACCACTTACCGACCGCCGCACGTAGCGGGGGGGGGTCCCGATCGGACCCCCGGCCCGCGAATAGGCAGGGACGTATATATACGCCCATCTGCCTGTCCGTGCCATTCTGCGGACGTATATAGTCGTGCGACGGGCGTTAAGTGGTTAATAGCTACAGTTTACAGTTTCTGGTCATAACCACCAGAATATATGTCATATAATAGAAACATTTGCTGAAAAAAAAATGTAAATGTGTTACTTTACTGTTATGTCACTCCTTTCAATTTCTCAGGTTCCTATTGTCAACCAAATGTAACTGTTCTACAACCTAACCTCCTTGAACTGTTATAAAAACATCCACAAAAAAAGCAGTAGGACTTACCAGAAATGGTGGGGTAGGTATTTATTTTCACTCTTCAAAAAAATATTTAAATATTCATAGCTGACAAACAAAGGCACACATTTTTTTTCAATATTTGGTGTATTTGGGCAGTTATAGTAGTCACTAGCTGTTTGAAAAATCGTGTTCTATGCAGCTGATCATTGCTTTCATCAGTATACCCTTTAAATACTCAATTTATTCTAAAGAGTGCATGACCACATATTCCGAACCTATGATTGATTATTTGTATGTTGTGTGGTCACTACTATCTCTATTGAAAGGTTAGATCTGAGAACTGGATAGCTGAAACTTTTAGAGCTTTGCTAAATGAATTTGTGATGAAGTACAATATGAAAAAAAAAAGTTTCCTACCTGGAAGAACAAATTTGAGGTAGCCAACATAATAGGACCATGCAAGTCCATGAGCAACATTCAGGTGTCTTTTTTCTGTGATTTCAGAAATGGCTGCAGGTGTTGGGCCCTTGGGAGAAAAAAATGTTCAATGATTTTACATTCTTGGATATCCTGTATGTAAACATTATCTGCTCCATCAGCAAGTTAAATATTCCCATAAACACCACAATGCTGAGGCTGAGAAGGTGATAGAGCAAATATACTTTCCAAGGTGCTAGCTAGAGGGTTGACAATCTCTCATCTCATAAAGAAACTCAAAAGAAATTCACTCTGGTAAATTACATTAAATTAGAATCCGACACATTGTACATAAATAAAAAAATGCCATACCTATGCCTTTTCTTATTAAGTTGCCATAGCTGTGCCTGTTTTGAAATTTTAATAGGGAGTCTATTAATCATTGGCAGACCTTAAACTTTATTGTTTATTTAATATGACCTCATTTAGGTCTACAGAACAGAAGAAATGTGTGTTTTAGGATGGCCTCTTCTTTTCAAAGAATTGTTCTCAAATTAATTGATTTGGACATGCATTATTCAATAGATATACGTATACAATATAAAGTGTAAAAATAAAATATAAAAACCTGCCCCCTCCTTCCCCCCTCCAATGGGAAAAGTTGCTTGATAGTGTACACTGATCTGTGAATGGGGGGGGGGGGGGGGAGTCTGAGTCACAGGATTATCTGCCCCATTTATAGATCAAGTTGCATGTAGTGTAATTGAAGAAATAACTTTTCACAATGGAGGAGGGAAGAGGGTGTGGGTCTCCATTGGGAGCTTTTTCATTGCAGCTTGACAGAAGATTTAGAATTATATATCAGACAGGAGGCGAGTATCTTATGCATTAATCTTTCTTTATTAATGCTCATAGCAGATAATGCATTGTTCAAATTTAACATAAGTAAAACAGAAAAGAAAAGAAAACTGTAGAAATACACTTCCCAGCAGTCCTTGGGCCGTAGCCACTCCCATCATAGTCTCTATATAAGGACTGCTCTCACTTATCTCTTCCTCTTTCTTTCTGCTCATGGCAAGGAACAGATAAGTGCATTTAACTGTTTGATTATTTTATCGTGATATAATTTATTTATTATTATATTATTATTTTATTACCACTGATCGCTTGTGTTTCTCGGGATTTCCTTTGGATTGCCTGTGGAGACATAGTAGCTACTATTATCATTTATTTGTGTTTATCCCCCCTTTTCGTTGTCCTAACCTTCGGTTGGGACTCGTTGCCGCGCGGACGCACTCGTTCCCCTTGGCGCCTCTGTCTTCGGTATTCCCCTCACGGAGCCCGTAGTCTCGCGAGATGACGCCATCTTGCTAGGCGCCATCTCGTTCGGGCACAGATTCGCTGTGTTCTCGGGTGCGGCTTCCTCTTCACAGGAGCCGCGCCTACAGGCGCGCGCGCGCGCTCCCTCTCTCACACTCTTCGCGCGCAATCTAGGGGCGGATTCCCGCACGCCATCCAGTCACAGCAGAGCGGGACACGGAGGGGCGGACCTCCGGACCGCCCTGTCCTGTCAGCAGCCAATAGGAACGCCAGGGGCTGTAGTCTCACGAGACTTCGCCTCTGGAGGGGAATTCCTTCTAGCTCACCTCCCACCGCAGGCCAGTCAGCGCCAGTGGTGTCGGAGGTAGGAGCCTGATACAGTTAGCTAGTGAGTTTTTTGCGATTTCAGTTAGCTAGTTTAGCGTTCTTTAGGAATTTATTCCTAGAACATCTAGATCCTTAGCGATTGATAGGCATACCTGGTGGCTTAGTCAGCACCACCTAATCCCTCTCCCCACAAAACGTTGCCTGTCTGTATAATCTAAATACATTAATATGGCAGAAGAGGGTCCCTTCCCTGTCCTGGATGAGGAGTTGATGCTGGGCTCAGCACAATTCCTGAGTCCTGCTCAAATTCAGGAAATTATCAATAAATCAGTGCAAGCTGCACTGGCTGCTGCTACCACACCCTTCGATACGCAGCAAGCCATAACCCTCGCCCCGATACCGTTGCCACACGACGGTGAGCCGCGCATAAAAGGAGGCAAATCCTCTCAGAAGAGGAAACATATGGTGCCGGCCCATGACTCCCCGGCAGGGGAAGCAAACAATGTGCAGAGAGCAGCTCCCCACACGGACTGCCACCCCAAGCATCCTTCAGACTCCTTTCAACCCCTGGGCCTCAGGGAGTCATCAAAGAGGCATGGCTCCGCTAAGCGGACCAAACCCGACTCGTACGTAGTTGAGTCAGACGAGGATTCGTCCGCTGAGTCGGACGTATCTGGAGTCTCAGAGTCTGAATGCGAAGAGGAAGAGGATGCTGGGTCATTGGCGCTCCTACAAGACGCCACCCCTGCAAATCAGGGCAAAGATATAATAGATGCCCTGGGCGAACCACTGTTCAACCCAGACGCCATCTCCCACCCCCGTTCTGGGGAGTGGTCCCCCTTACCCCATGTGTCGCAGTATGTCGAGTTTTGGGCACGTAGACCCCTTGAGAGGTCAAACCGTAACTGTCATGGACCTTGGAGTAATGGAGTGGTTACTGAGCTATATTGAGACATTTCCATTATGTGATAAGCCTGTTTAAAGCCTTTGTGATTATCAGGTGTGGGTGTCTTCTGTCGGAGACAGCCCGTCTGAAGATGTAAGTGTTTATGCTAAGTGCCTTTGTACTGTTCTAAAGGTCAGAAGCCTCCTGTCAGGAGCATTGAATTAGCATTCTATTGTCTAAAGCAATGTAACCTCTCAGAGGTAGTAATTAAGTAGACCGGGTTATTGTGTACATTGATTACCCCCTGGGGCTTCTGTCTCAATACACAAGTCTTTCTATCCAAGCTATTGGACCAATCCCTGTTGACAATTTCAAGTCCTCATTTGCATGGTCAAGGAGGACTTGAGTGAAGACTGGATATACTTTACAATTGACCAATAGGAAAGCGGTTGTTGGGAGTGGGATGTTCCAAAATTCTGTATAAAAGTGTGCTGTGTACTTGAAAATAAAGAGTCCTGTTGGAACTTACATACAGCCTGCCTGGTGTTTGTTCTTAATGGGTCCGAATGGCACATAGCTGTAATTCGGATCCCGGAACCTTGGATGACTGGACCATCAGACGTTGCAATCTGCAAGCTGACTCACTGGTAGCAGAGGAGTGTCGGGAGAGCAGGACCTGGGCGAGGAAGGATCTCGTCACATTGGTTGGCAGCGGTGGGATTTGCTCTCCAGTTACTAGGACAATTTCAAACCACCACCATGAATGACCAGCTATGCAGCCTGGAGGAGAACCATGCTAAAAGACTTGCTTGAGAGCCGTGGAGAGACCGGTGGGAAGAACAAGGCCACCCTGATCATTGCGCTAGCCGAGATGGATCAGAGGGATGGTGATGCAGGACCCCGGTCAGTTGAAGACTTGTTCCAGCAGCGAGTTCAACAGCGGTTGGCATTATATGGTGCGAACCCATCAGAGACCGCCATACAGAATACCATTAGAGACCTCCAGCGGCAGGATGAGAGAGAACGAGAGTGGCAACAGAGAGAACAGGAGCGGCAACAGAGAGAACGAGAGCGGCAACAGGAGCTGAGAATTGCGGAAATACGGCGATCGGTGACAACGCCTAAAAAAGCAGCAACAAATGAAAGAAGAGGAGAGGTACAGATATCAGTAACCATGGAAGAGGAATTCAGAAGGAGGTTGCGAGAGAAGCAGATACAGCGCAGAGGACCAGTATCAGAGGAGGTCCTGCTTGGATGGTCTGATTCGATCCGCTGCGAACTCTGGAAAGAAGCGCTAGCCTGCGAGCAGCGACACCAGGGAAAAGCTCTCCCCTCCATCCATGTAAGGTACTGGTCACAGTATGAAGTACGGATGTTGTTATTGGGGGAACAACCAAAGCAGGAGTGGACAGCAGAGTTAAGCAGGCTGATCCGGGAAGAGATGCGGTTGGACGAGAGCTACAGAGCCCTCCGGTGGTATGTAGTCCAAGAGTGCCCGTGGTCAGCGGATGACAGCCCCACGGAAGGCTTTGACTATGATGGCCTGGGATTGTTGTATTGGAGGATGTCCAGGGATCCCAACTTTGGGAGCGATCGGGAGTGGCGTTGGGAGGAAATAATGGAGCACAGAGAGCGAAGACTGAATGTCCCGGAAGTGCACTGGTTACAGGAAGATTTGGAATTCCTGGCCGCTCAGGAATGGGAACTGGAAATTGCCTACAAACAGCTGCTAGACTCCGCTCAGCAGCAGGGTGAGGTTCCCTTTACCTGGGACTATGAGGAAATATCAGCTGACAGTGATGAAATCCTGGCTGATGAATCAGCAGTGGAAAATCGGGAGCTTGCCATTCCCAAAGCTGAAGTGCTGACCGCAGGGCCGAGCTCTGCTAACCTCTGCTCAGTACCCATAGCATCTGCTGGGTTCCATGGACAGGAGATGGTGAACCTCTATCCCCAGACACCAGTTGTAGAGACAGGGGATTTGATAGACTTTTCTGCTGAGGAAGAACAACCTGGGGAGCCTCCAACAGAAGAGCTGGTATCAGGGCCAAACATCACTGTGCTCTGCCCAGCACCAAGGACAGTATTTGTGGAGTTACAAGGAACTTCCCCAGCTGAAGCGCTGGTCACCGGACAGAGGGATCAAGACCTCTGCCCCACCCCTGTGGCAGTTCCGGAGGCTCAGGGTGAGAAGATGGCGATCACTCCCCAGCCACAGATTACAGAATGTATGGACTGTTCAGAGGATGTTATGGATTATGCACCCCCAGCAGAAGTGCTGGCGACAGGGCAGAATGCTAGCCATCTCTGCCCAGCACCGGGACCAACTGTGGAGTTCCAGGGAGCCGGGGCGGTTGGCCCCCCTCCCCAGCAACAAGCTGAGGTAGTGAAGCTGTTACTCCCAGCTGAATCACTGGCAGCAGGGCAGGATGCTACTGGCTGCTGCACACCACTACAGCTTGAGCGGATATCGGTGGATGGGACTGTGGTCCCCACTCACAGCAACCCAGCGGAAGAGCTGGCAACAGAGCAGAGTGCCCCGGGCCTCTGCTCTCAACTAACAGAAGAGGGGGTTCCGGTGGTAGTGGATGGGACTCCGATCTCCACGGACACAACCCCAGAACATGGTGCGGCACTGAGACAGGAGGATGTCGGCTTTGCTTTGCAAGCACCGGGGGATTTTTACCTAGCCTCAGTGGATGGGACTGCAGTCTCCACTGGTATACCCCAGGAATGGTGGCCAGTTGGCCCAGATTCCCAACGGCATGATGAACTGAGCCCAGCC
Source organism: Rana temporaria (assembly GCF_905171775.1). Taxonomy (NCBI): domain Eukaryota; kingdom Metazoa; phylum Chordata; class Amphibia; order Anura; family Ranidae; genus Rana; species Rana temporaria. Next base: position 302,686,107 of record NC_053491.1, read on the forward strand.
ACCCTGTCTTCTCTCCAGCGGCTGAAAGGACTCCAGGGAGAAGGGCCAGTCCAGGCCTCTCCCCAGCGGCAGGCGTGTTCTCTGAGAGAGGCAGAGATTGGCTGGGTGAGTAATGCTCTGTTTGGGACAAGTTATCTGGGGTACTGGGTGGGTACCGGAATTGGGGTCTCTCCCAGTGTTAGTCTCCTGCCAAAGGGGGAGATGTGTGACAGACCTAGCCGGGACAGGGGCTTTTGGAGAGGACTGAATGTGAGCCTCTTGCCATCCGATTATGGGCCAGGACCTCAAAACAGGAAGGCAGATGGGTCATCCCAGCGGACAGTCCTGGAACCTTAAGACTACTTTTCCAACATCCTCGAGTTGACCCGTTTGGGTCCCACTGCGGCTGTTGGACTGTTTCCCAGGGGAAGTAATGTCATGGACCTTGGAGTAATGGAGTGGTTACTGAGCTATATTGAGACATTTCCATTATGTGATAAGCCTGTTTAAAGCCTTTGTGATTATCAGGTGTGGGTGTCTTCTGTCGGAGACAGCCCGTCTGAAGATGTAAGTGTTTATGCTAAGTGCCTTTGTACTGTTCTAAAGGTCAGAAGCCTCCTGTCAGGAGCATTGAATTAGCATTCTATTGTCTAAAGCAATGTAACCTCTCAGAGGTAGTAATTAAGTAGACCGGGTTATTGTGTACATTGATTACCCCCTGGGGCTTCTGTCTCAATACACAAGTCTTTCTATCCAAGCTATTGGACCAATCCCTGTTGACAATTTCAAGTCCTCATTTGCATGGTCAAGGAGGACTTGAGTGAAGACTGGATATACTTTACAATTGACCAATAGGAAAGCGGTTGTTGGGAGTGGGATGTTCCAAAATTCTGTATAAAAGTGTGCTGTGTACTTGAAAATAAAGAGTCCTGTTGGAACTTACATACAGCCTGCCTGGTGTTTGTTCTTAATGGGTCCGAATGGCACATAGCTGTAATTCGGATCCCGGAACCTTGGATGACTGGACCATCAGACGTTGCAATCTGCAAGCTGACTCACTGGTAGCAGAGGAGTGTCGGGAGAGCAGGACCTGGGCGAGGAAGGATCTCGTCACAGTAACAAATTACAAGCGGAATGCCCTCGGCCACATATCCCAATGAAGGTGGTCATGACACCAGAAATTGACCCCATTCTATCCAAGTATTTACTAAAGACGGGGAAGTTTCCCAAAAAGGGGATAGACCGATCCTTTAAGACCATACAGGATCGGATCCTCGACCTCTTTGGACCATTAACGAAGATCCTCAACCTGTCAGAACAGGCTGCGACAAATGACCAGACGGTCGATTTAACCCAATTACGTGGGTGGGCCCAAAGGGCCATTTGCCTGGTGGGCAGCGCTAATACCGATTGTTCCATCGAACGTAGACGCTCCATCCTAATGCGGCTTGACCCGCAATTAGCGCACCTAGCTGAAACCGAGCCAGGCCCTGCAGCAGAGGGGATGCTATTTGGGGAATCCTTAGTCAAGGATATTAACAAGTTTGTGGGGCTTTTCAACAGCCTCGACAAGGCTCAGACCTCACTCAAGAGAGCCGGAGCGAGTAGAGTTTTTCCCCGGGCCGGCAGAAGTAGGGGCCGTTCTGCCGGCCGCAATAACAACGTCAAACCGTTCCACAGGCCGGCCCAATCGCAATATGCTCAGGCTCCCCCTCCATACAACACAATGGCGCAACCAGCACCCTTTTTCCCGCCCCGTGGTAGACCGTGGAGAGGACGTGGCCACAGAGGATACCCTCGCTCCCGCCCATATACCGGTGAGTACCGCATACATTCCAATACCTCACACACCTGTAGGGGGACGTCTAATGTTTTTTACCCATGCTTGGTCTGCGATTACGGCAGATACATGGATACTAAACACAGTTACAGGGTTCCACATAGAACTTCTGTCCCCACCAAATCTGGGAATGATACCAACCCCTATTCGATTTGCGGAAGAAAACGTTGCTCTGATAGACAACGAACTCCGAGAGCTGATCTCCAAACGAGCGGTGATCGAAGTCGACCCTTCTTCCCCGGGGTTTATCAGCAACCTCTTCTTAGTCAAAAAGAAGGGAGGGGGCTACCGCCCCGTCATAAACCTTCGGGACTTGAACCAACATGTCGCTTATCGACATTTCAAGATGGAGGGTATTCACTGCCTCCGAGATCTCCTCCAACTGGGGGACTGGTTGGTGAAGGTAGACCTAAAGGACGCCTACCTCACCTTTCCCATGCATCCGGAATCCCAACACCTACTCCGCTTCAGATGGTGGGGACGCACTTGGCAATTTACGTGCCTTCCGTTCGGCCTATCATCCGCCCCATGGTGTTTCACAAAAATCCTGAAACCAGTAGTAGCATCACTGAGGAGCAGGGGCGTACGTCTGATTGTTTATCTGGACGACATCCTCATAATAGCATGCTCCAAAACTCAAGCTTATCGCCACATGGTTTGGACGATCAACCTATTACAAAGTCTAGGCTTCTTGATCAATCACGAAAAGTCGGCTCTTACTCCGGCGCAAGAGATGGAATTCCTAGGCTTCTTGGTAGACACCAACCAAGCTGTTCTCCGCCTACCCAGTGCAAAGTTGGCTCTGATCCGCAAAGAGATCAGAGCTGTACTACGCAAGGGTTACTTATCTCTACGCGTTCTGGCCCGCCTGGTAGGCCTGCTGGCGGCCTCCATTCAAGCCATTTTTCCGGCCCCTCTCCATTACAGGGCCCTCCAGAGGCTGAAGATCCTTCATCTGCGACAGGGTCTCCGGTACGCAGACGAGGTGCCACTCTCTACAGAAGCCAAAGTCGAACTGCAATGGTGGCTTCGACATGCCGTCGAGTGGAATGGCACAACGATCTTCAACTCTTGTCCGGACGTCATCATAGAGTCGGACGCGAGTCGCCGAGGCTGGGGCGCTCGCTTAGGAGAGACCTCGATGGGAGGGACCTGGTCCAGAGACGAATCCCTCTTACACAGGTTCCCTCTCCTGCTGGAATTAGTCGTGGACTACCCCAGACTTCTGCCTCCGCTTCCACACATCCTCTCTCATCCGACCAAAGGCACTCACCCTCTGGTGGAGAAGGGCACGCTGACTCTCCTGGCGTGGTTGGTTTCGGGGTGCCAGACGCACACGGCGACCTTTCAAACTCAGCTAGAGATCTCCTCGCCCTGGCCTGGGCCCCCGGGACTCGATCGGCATATTGATCAGCCTGGAAGCTCTGGGTACGTTGGTGTGATCAACGGCAGGTTGATCCCGTACATGCCCCTGTGACTGTCATAGTGAATTACCTGGCGGATTCTTTCGGATCCGGCAAATCTTACAGCTCCATAAACATTTACAGATCGGCCATATCAGCTTACCACTACCCTGTGGACTCTCTACCAATCGGCAGACACCCCCTGATTTGTAGACTCCTACGAGGCATCAGATTCAAACGGCCTCCTCGTCCTAAGTACCAGTCTACCTGGGATGTTTCCAGGGTTCTCGACATGTTCTCGGGCTGGGAGGACAACGATACTTTGCCCCTCAAACTACTGTCGTTTAAATTAACGGTCCTTCTATGCCTAATATCCATCAAACGTGTCTCAGACGTTAGGGCTTTGGACATTTCCAGGCGCCAATTTTCACCTCAAGGGGTAAAATTCTCGGTGGTCCGTAGAACCAAGACAGGCCTACAATCGGTGTTTTACCCCTATTTTCCTGCGCACCCACGGCTCTGCGTGGTTAGATGTCTACAAGCCTACGAGGCACGCACTACGGAACTGCGACCCCCGGGGTTCTCTCAACTTCTAATATCTTACGTACAACCACACCACCCGGTCACCCCCGCCACTCTGGCGCATTGGGTGATCAGCCATGGCGATGGCGGGCATAGACATTACCCTGTTTGGAGCACACTCTTCCAGAGGTGCCATGGCTACCAAGGTGGTTACGGCGGGGGGCTCTCTCGCAGACCTCTTATTGGCGGCTGACTGGTCTTCCGAGACCATCTTTCGCCTTTTCTATTTCAGACCGGAGGAACATGTCTCCATGTCAGTCTTATGATGATTAGATCTCTTAATATCCTACTGTATTATGATTTATGTTGGTATAGCTAATATGTTAAGCTTTGAACTTGCATAAGATATGAGCCTCCTGTCTGATATATAATTTGAGATTTTCCTAGCTTGTGACGGAAAATATTGATTATATGAAGACAGGAGGCGAGTATCTTCCCTCCCTACCCAACCCTTTCACAATTCTACATTCTATTTCAGGTTATTGATAGCAATCGCGACTACGGCATGCAGGCGACTTGCTGATCGTGTGATGTTCATCCTTTTCGGATGACCAGTTGGTCGAAATAGTTCTGTTGGTTAGTCCCCGTTGGGACCACTTGCTGTTACCACGGATGTTTTCCGAAGCAGAGACGTAAGGCCGGCTGGCCGAAGAGTTGGCGAGTAAGCAACAAAGTTCAAGTGATGACCCTGGTTCCTATATCTTGGGATTCACACAAAGAAAGGAAGAGATAAGTGAGAGCAGTCCTTATATAGAGACTATGATGGGAGTGGCTACGGCCCAAGGACTGCTGGGAAGTGTAGTTTCTACAGTTTTCTTTTCTTTTCTGTTTTACTTACGTTAAATTTGAACAATGCATTATCTGCTATGAGCATTAATAAAGAAAGATTAATGCATAAGATACTCGCCTCCTGTCTTCATATAATCAATATTTTCCGTCACAAGCTAGGAAAATCTCAAATTATTAACTAATGCATACCAGAAGTTCAGCAGCAGTGTGAGGACGGGACATCCCGCGCAGAAAATTTCTACAGGATACAACTGTCTGCAAAACATAAAGTGCCTTGCAAAAGTATTCACCCCCCTTGGTATTTTTCATGTTTTGTTGCCTCACAACCTGGAATTAACATGCATTGTTTGAGGATTGGCATAATTTAATTTACAGAACATGCCCACAACGTTGAAGATTTTTTTTTTTGTGCATACCTATTCACCCCCCTAAAGTCAATACTTTGTAGAAGAAAAATATGAGAATGGTGCGCTTATTCAATAATGTGCCATGAAGTAGTATACTCAAAGAAAAAATATGATGAGTATCCAAACATACAAATAAATAAATAGATGTGAATAAAGTCCAACTAAAGCCCAATGGTAGGAGTTAGTTCATATAAAGGCAAAAATCTCATAGAGATAACTTGATAGAAGAAAAAAATGATAAAACATCTATCCAAGCATCGACTGTTAAATTTATGAATTGACCGCTCACCTCCAACAATGACCCAAGGGTCAAACAAGGCTCATCAGATAGTCAGATAAGGAATCCTGCTGATGGATCTGTAAAGGCATCCAGGTTCCAGGCAAAGATGAAGAACTACTTCCAAAACTTGGCATCAAAACATCTTGGGTAATTCCACATATAGAGGAAACAGCTCGCTCCAAGAAAGGGCACTTCTTGTATAAATGGCGCTCAAAGGAAACAAAGAACAGCCATAGTGCAATATTGCCAAATGAAAAGTAAATTTATTTAGTAAAAAAACTGCTTACATCAAGTAAGGATAAAAACCGCAGTAAAAAGCAATGGGAGTAGTGACACACAGGCCTCCTCATCGTACTTCTGTTAAAAAAACATCAGAACTGATGCAACAATGCTCCATCCGACGCGTTGCGTCACTGGTCTTGTGGCACATTATTGAATAAGCGCACCATTCTCATATTTTTCTTTTACATTTATTACGCAGTGTCTTTCGAGTACACTACTAAGTGGTTGCAGCTAATTCACGGTCACTATAAATGTACTATATATATAATATATATTTTTTTTTCTTCTGCGTTTATTTTCACTATATTCACTGGAGGTTGATGGTTTATATTTACTTATAAATTAGAACATAGCGCGAAAGTTATTCTCTTATAACAAATACTTTGTAGAGCCACCTTTTGCGGCCATTACAGCTCCAAGTCGCTTTGGATAAGTCTCTATGAGCTTGCCACATCTTACCACTGGAATTTTTGCCCATTCATCCTTGCAAAACTGCTCCAGCTCCTTCAAGTTGGATGGTTTGCACTTGTGAACAGCAATCTTTAAGTCTGACCACCGATTTTCTATTGGATTGAGGTCTGGGCTTTGACTAGGCTATTCCAACACATTTACATGTTTCCCCTTAAACCACTCAAGTTTTGCTTTAGCAGTGTGTTTGGGGTCATTGTCCTGCTGGAAGGGGAACCTCCGTCCTAGCCTCAAATCACACAGAGTGGTACAGGTTTTGCTTAAAAATATCCCTGTATTTAGCACCATCCATCTTTCCCTCAACTCTGACCAGTTTCCCAGTTCCGACTGCTAAATGTTGGTGTTCTTGGTGTGATGTGATGTGTTGGTTTTGCACCAGACATAGTGTTTTCTTTGATGGCCAAAAAGTAAAATTTTAGTCTTATCAGACCAGAGCATCTTTCTCCATACATTTTGGGAGTCTCCCACATGCCTTTTCGCAAACTCAAAACGTGCCATTTTGTTTTTTGCTGAAAGTAAGGGCTTTCTTCTGGCCACTCTGCCATAAAGCCCAACTCTATGGAGTGTACGGCTTATTGACGTCCTATGTACAGATACTCCAGTCTCTGCTGTGGAACTATGCAGCTTCTCCAGGATATTTGTTTATAACCTAACCCTGACTTGTATTTCTCAACGATGTCACTCACTTTTTTGGAGAGTTCCTTGGTATTCATGGCAGTGTTTGGTTAGTGGTGCCTCTTGCTTAGGTGTTGCAGCCTCTGGGGCCTTTCAAAAGGGCCTTTCATATATGTAATGACAGATCCTGTGACACTTGAACATTGAACTAAAGGCCGTAATGTAAGAGAATAGGTAAAAAGATAACAAATATTTGTTTTATCTGTACTTGATTGCAGTTTGCATCTAATAAATGTGAGAAACAACCAGTACATATTTTATCAATGGAGTGTGCAACATACAACTTTTTCATTACAATGGACCTTTCTTTTCCAGATGTGTAATGCCTCGTACATACGATCGCGATTTCCGACAAGAAGGAAAACGGCTGAAATTTGTCTTGCATACACACGGTCACACTAATCTTGGCTGAAATTCCGACCGTAAAGAACGCAGTGACGTACAACACTTACTACGACACTAGAAAAGGGAAGTTCGATACGAAGCACGCCACCCTTTGGGCTCCTTCTGCTGATCTTGTGTTAGTAGAGGTTTGGTGAGAGCCGATTCTTTTTTTTTTTCAGCTACCTGCTTTTCAGATCGTTTTACCTGCTGTTCAGTTTGTTCTTGTGGGTTCGTATCTGGTTTCCAGTGCGTTCTTGTCTGCTCGTTTCTGATTTTCAGGTCGTTCATAGGCCTTGCTGTTCTTCAGTGTGTTCTGTTAGCTCGTACTGACTAGCCGACCGTTTTCTAGCCATGTTGTGGGTACGTTCTCACGTAGAATTCGTACTGTGCACAGGCTTGGTGTAGGGGTTCTTGTCTTGGCCCAAGCCCAGTCCACAAACAGGGTGGGGATGAGTTCATGGACGAAGAATTGGTTGCTCCATCGTGACCAATTCTGTCACATGCCTTTGCTGCGGGACATCCAGGAGAATAATCCTGATGACTTCAGGAATTTTCATTGGATGACGGACCCTGTTTTTCACCGTCTGTTGGCTTTGCAGTTCCCTCACGAAGCAGGACACCTGCATGCGGCAAGCCATCACTGCCGAGCAAAGGCTAGTCACCATGTTGCGGTACTTGGCGACAGGGAGAAGTCTGCAGGACCTCAAGTTCTCAACAGGCATCTCCCCCCCAGGCTCTGGGGATCATTATCCCAGAGACCTGTTCTGCCATCATCCAAGTCCAGCAGAAGGACTATATTAAGGCAAGTTTTCTCCTTTAACATCACATTCTATGTATTTAATGTTTGTTAATGTATTGTATTTCTGTCATTCCCTAATTACCATTATTGTAATATGCTGTGAATGTCCCCTTTGTCCCCATGCATGCTGTAAGCTTTTAATGCTCCTTTTTTGGCCTACATGCATATTTCTCTTCACTAACCTCTCCAGCATGCTATCATTGGCCCATACACACCTAGCCTAGTCACTTACCAATGTATTTTGTCAGCTCCATTGTAGTGCTATACCCTAAACACCCCCTAAAATGTGTACAAATGTTATTGTTGTCCTTAAATTCAGGCAGAGTGGCAGAGGCTTTTTTTGGGGGTCCCAAACTCATTTTAAACCCCCCTAAAATGTGTAAAAATGTATTTGTTCTCTTTAAATTCAGGCAGAGTGGCAGAGGCTTTTTTTGGGGGGGTCCCAAACTCATCTAGAGCCCTACCTAAATGATTTACAATGGGCCATCAGAGAGGGTGAGGAATCAGATAAGTGGACCTTATATTTGTGTCTTTAAATACGTTTTCAAATAAATGTTATACTGATGTTGGCCAAGAATGTTTGTCTAATCTGTGTGCAATGTTCTGTGCAAAAGTACTAATATATTTCTTTATTGTTTGACTCCACGGTTTCCTTCAACACCACAGGAATGGCAGACATTGGCCTCCCAGTTTGCCATGCAGTGGGACTTTCCCAACTGCAGAGGGGCAATAGATGGGAAACATATATGTGGATCGTGGATGTAATCACAGTGTGTAGTAGTGATAGTGATGTGATGGTCAGGACACTGTGCAGTGCAATATGGTAGGATAGAAATAACAATGGGTGGATATGATTAATATTCACACCCTCCTATCGCTGAAATGTGAACTGGTCCTGAACCCTGGCAATAGTACCAATCCTTTACAAAAAGCAATATCACAAAATGTTAGAAAAAATGAATATGAATACAATAGCAGTCCTCTGAGTAAAGGAGTCCTGTGGGCACTAAAATGCAATTAATCCTGAACAATAAAAAGTGCAGTCCAATAGTGCATATTAGGACAGAAAGAGATGTGACAACTTGATAAAATGGTGACTTAAAGTGCAGTTCCCTTTCATCAATATTCCGTGACTGTTGTGCTCCCCCTCAAGGGTCCCCACTCACCAGACCATGGCACCCCTAGGGGCAAACAGCGATGAGTGGTGGTACCTTAGTTGCCTTTAATGACACAGCCCTCTATGTCAAGGTTTTAAGGGTTGCAGCTACTCCAAAGCTGTAGGAAGCAGGTTTGAATCAGGTGCTGGGGATGTCACTCAAAAAGAAAGAAAGAAAGAATGTCCACATAGCATAGTATGTTTGTAAAAAACTGAAGATGTTCACATTTATTGGAGATAAAATATGCGGAGGTCTCCACAATGAATCCCAGAGAACCCTGGGGGATCACAATGTTGAACCAACAGAAGAAAACATTTTTTGTTTAAAAATAAATAAAAATTAAATAAAAATTAAAAATGTAATATATAAAAATGGCAGAGGTGAATAGTCCCGCTGTCCGCCTATCCCAGATTGCTGAAAGGCCGTCAACACCGCCGGTGTCTGTCTGTTGGTTCAACATTGTGATCCCCCAGGGTTCTCTGGGATTCATTGTGGAGAGGGCCGTGTCATTAAAAGGCAACTAAGGTACCACCACTCATCGCTGTTTGCCCCTAGGGGTGCCGTCGTCTGGTGAGTGGGGACCCTAGAGGGGGAGCACAACAGTCACGGAATATTGATGAAAGGGAACTGCACTTTAAGTCCCCATTTTATCAAGTTGTCACATCTCTTTCTGTCCTAATATGCACTATTGGACTGCAGTTTTTATTGTTCAGGATTAATTGCATTTTAGTGCCCACAGGACTCCTTTACTCAGAGGACTGCTATTGTATTCATATTAATTTTTTCTAACATTTTGTGATATTGCTTTTTGTAAAGGATTGGTACTATTGCCAGGGTTCAGGACCAGTTCACATTTCAGCGATAGGAGGGTGTGAATATTAATCATATCCACCCATTGTTATTTCTATCCTACCATATTGCACTGCACAGTGTCCTGACCATCACACCACTATCACTACTACACACTGTGATTACATCCACGATCCACATATATATTTAGGCATACCACGCACGAGGATGGGTTGGTATGCATTTTAATGTGGGTACCTATTGTTATTGCACACACATTGTGTTGACACCTTAAGAAACCAGCCTTCTACAACCTTTGCCCCTGGTATCTAGAGACTGGTTTACCACTGTCTGAGCACATTGAATGTCAGTTTCACTACACATGTAAAGGCTCATTTCCAGGGGCCTTTGTCTTTGATCCACTGACCTGCACAGGGTCCTGACCTTAATCACATTTTTTGACGATTTTTGACGATTTTTTTCACTTTCTAGTGGTTTTTCTCAAACACCTTTGGGTGCCCCTGCCTGGAGGAAGCCCAATCAATCAGTCACATAGTCGGAACAGAGGTTCCTTATTATCAATAGGGGTAACCTGCACGCAACCACATCTATCACGGGCGAGACTACAGGGCATCCATAATTATTGGTTGGCCCATACTTAGGTTACCCCACATTTGTTTACTTAGGACACCCACCTTTTTTTTTCTCCCACCACTGTTGGGTTTAGCAGCGCCACCATCCCGACATCTTCATGTATATTCTCTCTGGTCTCATTTGGGACCCCTTAGGGAGGCAGCAGCTTTTTGTGCACATCCTAAGCGCGGATTCTCCTTTACAATAGATGGGAAATATGTCCGCATCATCCCACCACCCCATTCGAAAATAGAGAACAAAACCCCTGATTGGACTTTTAAGGCACAGATAATAAGCAATGTATAGTATTTTATGATGTTTATTTAGAAAATCGAACAAAAAAATATAATAATTAAATACAAAATTTAGCATGATCGAAAACAGGCATGATGTGTTGGTACATATGAGTACAGAGTTGCAAATTAGCGTTGGATGGTATAGTTCGCAGGGCTGTCCCAATGTTTCCGTGAGAAATAACTCTCCTTCTTCAGGAGTATACTGCGAAGTTACCAATCACTCTATAATGTATAAAAGAATGATGAGAATGCGATCTATGAAATTTAAATATGAACAACAAATTGTGTGTAGAGAGTAATATATTACGCATACTTACAGTTACAGTGGACTGTATACTGTACAGGACTTTCCTGATCATGCAAATTGAAATTTAAAAACATGAGTTGACTGCTGGTCCAGGTTGCATCGGCGTGGTCAAAAACCATAAGGGGATACTGATGTATGAAAAACGCCTGAAGAATGGACAGGCTGCCCTCAAGAGAGAAACGCTACTGGAGCCAGTGATATCCCCGGGCCCTGAAATGTGGTATAATATATATTATTAATATGGGTTTGCATAGGGATTTTGTGTGTAGTTGTTGCTGGAAAATTAATCAGAAAAGCACTGTAGTATTTGGGAAAATATATGTATATCCGTGTGCATTATTTAATTCATAATTCACAATCAATAGATCGTTGTGAAACTTGTATCTGTGGATTAGTTTAACATTTAATTAGCTTAATTTAAATGTTACAATATTTGTTGTAGGATGCAGTATTGATGAAATACCGCTAGGTGGTGCTTGTAGCTAAAGATGGCAGATTGGATACAACTTCCAGAGTCAGATGTAGCTACAAGCACCACCTAGCGGTATTTCATCAATACTGCATCCTACAACAAATATTGTAACATTTAAATTAAGCTAATTAAATGTTAAACTATTCCACAGATACAAGTTTCACAACGATCTATTGATTGTGATTAAAAAGTGTATATGTCTGCGCTGTGAATTAAACTAGTGTTATAAGTGAGCAAAAGGAAGGGGAGGGGGGGAGGGGTGAAGTAGTGTGAACTTGGGAAGTGAAAAACTATGCAGACAGAAAATGGAAGGGACCTATGTGACAATCTATAAGTACAGTCCTAACTGGACCGTATTAAAAATCCATGGTGAAAATGCTTCGGTGAAAAAAACATATAAGTGATGAAGATAAAAATATATGAAATATATATGATATGCAAAAAGTCCCGGATTAGTCCAAGTAAATACAAAACAGTTCCAGGTGAAATTAATGGAGTAAGTGGATGGTTGAAAGTGAAAACAAAATCCAAATGCACGTGGGTGGAAAATGTGCAGTTTGATCAAATCCACAACAGCATGCAGCCCACACCATAAGTGAACTTGTCAGCTTACCTCCCAGCTGTCACTTAAAGCCAAAGATAATTACCAATACTCCAAATTCCTGTTAGATGGCTGTCACTCTGTGTACTCATCGGTGATTGGTCATACATAAGGGAGAAAAAATATGAGGTGTAACCTGGTTCTTCTATCACATATGAGGAAAAGGGGTGTAGCCAAGGTGGGTAAGTATACACTTACACTACTTACACAACGTGTAAGAAAAGGGAGCCTATCTCCACGAGCGCCGAGCTCGTCTCTCTGACTTCTCTTCGTCTCAGCTCCAATCCCTCAGTGTCCTCCAAGCCGATTGCTCGTGGTAAGATGGAAGAAACCGGGGTAGGGAGAAGTGAGAGAGGGGGGGCACATCGCGTGAATGGTACAACAAAAGTATATGGAAACACAAAGGTGCGGTAAAAAACTCACATGGAGCAGTGATGGAACGATCGCAAATCCACGAGCGCCGCGCTCGTCTGCCGTCCGTCTGGTGCTGCTCCTGATTGGTGCTCTGGTGTCCCGACGCGTGTTCGTCACATCACGTGACTTCATCAGGGGATGAAGTCACATGATGTGACGAACACGCGTCGGGACACCAGAGCACCAATCAGGAGCAGCACCAGACGGACGGCAGACGAGCGCGGCGCTCGTGGATTTGCGATCGTTCCATCACTGCTCCATGTGAGTTTTTTACCGCACCTTTGTGTTTCCATATACTTTTGTTGTACCATTCACGCGATGTGCCCCCCCTCTCTCACTTCTCCCTACCCCGGTTTCTTCCATCTTACCACGAGCAATCGGCTTGGAGGACACTGAGGGATTGGAGCTGAGACGAAGAGAAGTCAGAGAGACGAGCTCGGCGCTCGTGGAGATAGGCTCCCTTTTCTTACACGTTGTGTAAGTAGTGTAAGTGTATACTTACCCACCTTGGCTACACCCCTTTTCCTCATATGTGATAGAAGAACCAGGTTACACCTCATATTTTTTCTCCCTTATGTATGACCAATCACCGATGAGTACACAGAGTGACAGCCATCTAACAGGAATTTGGAGTATTGGTAATTATCTTTGGCTTTAAGTGACAGCTGGGAGGTAAGCTGACAAGATCACTTATGGTGTGGGCTGCATGCTGTTGTGGATTTGATCAAACTGCACATTTTCCACCCACGTGCATTTGGATTTTGTTTTCACTTTCAACCATCCACTTACTCCATTAATTTCACCTGGAACTGTTTTGTATTTACTTGGACTAATCCGGGACTTTTTGCATATCATATATATTTCATATATTTTTATCTTCATCACTTATATGGTTTTTTCACCGAAGCATTTTCACCATGGATTTTTAATACGGTCCAGTTAGGACTGTACTTATAGATTGTCACATAGGTCCCTTCCATTTTCTGTCTGCATAGTTTTTCACTTCCCAAGTTCACACTACTTCACCCCTCCCCCCCTCCCCTTCCTTTTGCTCACTTATAACACTAGTTTAATTCACAGCGCAGACATATACACTTTTTAATCACTATTCACTGTCTGTATTGGACAGATTTTTTCTTTGTTTGCTGCAGTGCCCACACCCATTCCCTGGCCCCCCATCACCTCCCTCCTTTTCCCATTTATCCTACACAGCGCAGGAGTATCACCTAGTTCGATCTATTGATTGTGAATTATGAATTAAATAATGCACACGGATATACATATATTTTCCCTAATACTACAGTGCTTTTCTGATTAATTTTCCAGCAACAACTACACACAAAATCCCTATGCAAACCCATATTAATAATATATATTATACCACATTTCAGGGCCCGGGGATATCACTGGCTCCAGTAGCGTTTCTCTCTTGAGGGCAGCCTGTCCATTCTTCAGGCGTTTTTCATACATCAGTATCCCCTTATGGTTTTTGACCAGGCCGATGCAACCTGGACCAGCAGTCAACTCATGTTTTTAAATTTCAATTTGCATGATCAGGAAAGTCCTGTACAGTATACAATCCACTGTAACTGTAAGTATGCGTAATATATTACTCTCTACACACAATTTGTTGTTCATATTTAAATTTCATAGATCGCATTCTCATCATTCTTTTATACATTATAGAGTGATTGGTAACTTCGCAGTATACCCCTGAAGAAGGAGAGTTATTTCTCTCGGAAACGTTGGGACAGCCCTGAGAACTATACCATCCAACGCTAATTTGCAACTCTGTACTTATATGTACCAACACATCATGCCTGTTTTCGATCATGCTAAATTTTGTATTTAATCATTATATTTTTTTGCTTGATTTTCTAAATAAACATCATAAAATACTATACATTGCTTATTATCTGTGCCTTAAAAGTCCAATCAGGGGTTTTGTTCTCTATTTTTGACTTGTATCTGGATGTGGCACTTATAGGACAGACACCGATAACTTTTCCCTTGTACACCACCCCATTCGGGGTCATACTATTTCAACTACAAGGGGTTCCATAGTATTGTGCTAATGGCGGTGGTGTCGGCGACATATGATATTTTGTTTTATATGTGGATGTGGGGAAAAATGTCCGGATGTCCAATGGTGGAGCGTTTTCCAAGACCGAGTTCTTCCTCTGTCTCGAGAGTGGTGGATTGGGATCGCCACCTGCGGAAGACAACGTGGAAGGACTGCCATTTGTGTTTGTCGCTGATGAAGCGTTTGGGCTTGGAGATCACCTGATGAGGCCATTTCCCCAGAGGACCCTCACCCCTGAGAGGTGGGTTTTTAATTACCGGCTGGCTAGAGTCAGAAGAGTGGTCGATAATGCCTTTGGCATAATGGCCAACCGGTTCTGGCTATTTCATACATCCATAAATATGGCGGAGTACAAACTCAACCACATTGTCATGGCGGGCTGTGTTCTGCACAATTTTCTCTGTAAAATTGCTCCTAAATATATGGCCTCAATTGGGGCTGAGGCCGCAATTCAGGACCTAAATCCAATCCTGGCCCTGGAAGCTGGCCGTCCTGCCTTGCCCCCCCCCCCCCAAAGAGCCTGTAAAGTGTGGCAAAAATATGTGGACTATTTTACAGGTAGGGGGGCCATTGCTATGCCAGAATAATTTTGATTTTTTTGGAAAAAAACAACAACTTTTGAAATTAAATCATCTTGAATTGGTTTTACTGCTTGTGTTTCTTTTAGCTGTCTCCTAGGTTCTCCTAGTGCACTTGTAGTGCCAAGTGAATTTGTCTTTATTAAATAACCCCCATTGTCACTGTTAACACCAAATTACTACAAAAACTGGTATTGAGCATTGAAAGGAGAAGCCACACATTGTAGATTTTTTTAACTTTTACTCTGTACACATTAACATGTGCATTATAAAACATTATTACCAAAAATAGACATCTGTGTTTAGTTAACTTGTATTTATTTTTTAGCTTTAACAGGCATGTTTCAAAACAAAACATACAAAACTCTGGAACTTACAAAGTTCAAAGTTCAAAATGTGAAGGCAGTATCAGAAATTATAGTAGGTCAACAATGTGTTGCTGTTGCCTTCATTAGATGTCACCCCTGTAAAAGCCAAATTTTGAAGATGCACAACAATTGTGAGGCAAAATGGGTATTTCCCTCCTAATCCCATGCCTAATGTCAACATGTGCTATCACCCATCATGGGGGGGATCAATGGGCATGTTTTGAGGGTGTAACCTCTTCCTCTCACCTACTTGAGTTGCGAGGATGGGGTTGCACCCACAAAACACTTACATTGATATCCCCTGATGGGAGATAGCACACAACGTGTGCATCTTCAAAATTTGGCTTTTTAAATGTATAAAAATCTGTGGAAATAGGGCAAAACAAAACAAAAGGGGGGGGGGGGAATTTTTGTGGTTATTTAGATTCACCCCAATACATCAATCATGTTCTTAAACTTTTGTTATTCTTCATGATGTCTAGTTCCCGACATAACAAGATTTCCAGGATTACTATTTGTGCACTAGCACTTGTGAAACAAGGAGTTTCTTCTTCCACAACATGCACATCACCTAAAAAAAAACACACCATGTATTATAAATATGCAGGCCTACATCTCTTACCTGAACCTGTGGTGTCAGACACTGGCCTGTTGTAGTGACAATTTCGCCCACTTCGTACACCTCTCCTTCCTCCACAACCTGAGGTTGGGGTTCTCTCTGTTCTTTAGGAGGTGTGGGGTTCCTGGTGTCTTCAGAGCTGTGTCCTCAGAGTCTTTGCTCCCCTATGTGAATGAAACAAAAGGTATACTTAGCACACAGATATTTGAGGCCAGAAATAGGAATATGAAACACTGCTCGGAAGTGTGGTACAATTGTCTGTTTTGGCAGAGTTCCAAGTCATGATTTTTTTCCCTTACCAAAGCTGATAAATACTTACCAAAGCTGGTAAATACTTACCTTTTTTGGACAAGTTTCACACATGGAGACACCCCAAGTATCCACTGGAGCACATGTGTGGGACACCCTAAAAAGTTTGTTCTGGTGTCCCACACTAGTGCTCCTGAGTCCAGATGTGTAAACAGCTGCTGAGTGTCCTCTCCTTTACACTGAATCAAGTTTGCATTTCATTCTAGTTACAAACACATCTAGACAACAATGTACTAAACTTATTTTAATACAAATAGGCATGACCAAATGTAGTTAACCCTGTATCTGCCAAAAACATTGTATTATTCGTGGGCGAACTAATGATGTTTAATACGATTGATTTACTGTGCCCACAAGCTTGCAAATTGCCATTTTAAATGGTACAACAGTAAAGAAAAGCACATGGAGAAAATGCAAGTTATAATAATAGGAATACTGGAGAAATACGTACTTTTTTTAAAGCATTTTCTTGATCCCTCTGTATTAATCATGCTCCCTCAGTTTCAAGTCTGACCAGCGTTTCCTCAATTGCTCCTTGGATCGTCGTACCCCAAAATTCCTGTGCAGACTTCTCATAACTTTAGACATGATCTTGGCCTTTCTCACATTAGGGTTCTTGCATGGTCCATGCTTCCCATCATAGTCGGTCCTCCTCTAGATGTCCACCATCTCCGCCATCTCTACAAAGGACATATTTGAGGCTTTATATCTCCTTCTGGATCGTGACGTTTCTGGCTCTGGGCTTTCCTTGTCGTTGGTGGAATTATCAGCCAGCTGTTGTGTCTCCACCATGTCTCTCCCACTGCGCGCCGAAAGAGAAGGGGCAGGGAATATACTAGAAAGAACGTCAGGGGCGGGCGACGCGGGTGGAGTTTCATGCATACGCAGCGCATATAAAGTGTAACATGCTTGTGTAGTATGTATGATCTGTGAGCGGAGAAAGTGCAGATTGTAAGAACGAAGATTTTTACTTGGGACATCAGTGGCCTATACTGCTTCTAGATTGAGGCCTATATTGGGATAAGATTATAAGAGTTTAGACTGACATTAGTATTTCTATTGTGTTTTGTCTTGCAGAGAAATGGAATTTGAGGACCCCGATTACCTCTATGAATTCCTAGACAGGAACCAGGATCTGCCCTGTTTGTGGGAAATAAAAAACCCACGCTGGGATTTGTAAAGCTGCATGCCCCAGAGGCGGACATCAGTTATTTGAAAAGTAAGATTGGTGGCTTGAGGGGCACATACAAGAAGGAGTGGAGTAAAGTCATGGATTCCCAGAAATCAGGAGCACCAGCAGCGAATGTGTATTGTAAGGGTGGGACTCTGTGCTATGCCAGATTTTAGAGAGAAAGACACGCTGATTGCATAGCTGTGTGTTGGGCTATTTAGTTGTGACCTGACTATGGCTCAGGGCCCCACCCACAGACAGGAAGTTTGTCCCGGGAATCAGGTGGATTCCCAAATCCCTCTGAGTGGAGTCAGAGGCTGTCCTTAATGATTGAGCAGCAAGACGCTGATAGGAGTAAGCTAGGTGTGTGCTTAACTCTGGGAAACTGTTTGTTCTGAGGAACAGAACTGGGGCCTAGGCTAAAGGCCTGAAACAGCCGGATGGCAAGTGTGACAGCCAGGAGGCTAAACTGTTGATTTGGCAAGATACAGGAATGGTGGAACCCCCTGCGAGGGCTGCTATTTTATTTGTGAACTTTTGTGCTTTTAAATTTTAAAATTTTAAATTTTAAAAAGTGGGCTACCAGGCCCTTAAAAACTCAGTTCTGGATTGGCGTACTCACTGGAAAACGCATCTATTGCTGGAGTCTAATAACCCCAATCTTACAGTATGTACCCAGTCCCGTGGCGGCCCGTCCATAGGGGGCACCCGGGCGCCGCCCCCCCTCCCACAGCTAGTCACAAAAATAAAATAAAAATGTCTCTTTAAAAAAAAAAGTCCTTTTAAGTGCACTGTGTACGAGCGTTGGCCCCAGTGCACTATGGAAACGTCATGCCAATGCAATCCCGTGTTTGCAGGCAAGATGCTTCATTTGCAGGGTTTTGTAAGGCTTAGAGGCACACTAGACAGGGCCTCTTTACTCTCATTGGTCCATTCTCCTTGATATCTTTCTATGGATTGGCACGGTGCTTTCCCCGGGCAGTGACATCACTTCTGGTTTCTGTGCCAGCATGGAAATTGGCTCCCTGATCGCGAATGAAAGAAGGAAGCATTGAGCAAGGTTCTTTAACCATGATCCGTGAGTGTGTTACCCTGTCAGTGTCTGTCCAGTGTCCACTATACAGCAGCACCTTGTACTGTAATCTGTGATCGGACTGCAGGTGGAGGGAGGGAGGGGAGGGTGATCTGCTTCTTCTGTCCCCCGGGAATCAACCTTCAGTCATTCACCCGACAGTGTGCTGTGTCAGAGACATAAGCCAGGCAGGAGAGGGGAGAGGAGGGGGGCCATGGGGGACTGGTTCTGATCTAATGCTTCTCCTAATCACTACTAGATCCCTGGGGGGAGGACAGTTATATCGCTCTCTCTCCTATCTGTCTACAGTCTCTCTCTCTCTCTCCTATCTGTCTACAGTCTCTCTCTCTCTCTTTCATCTATCTATCTTCATGTCTATTTATCTTCATGTCTATTTATCTTCATGTCTACTATCTATCTATCTATCTATCTATCTATCTATCTATCTATCTATCTATCTATCTATCTATCTATCTATCTATCTATCTACAGTCAGGCCAATAAATATTGGGACATCAACACAATTCTAATCTTTTTGGCTCTATACACCACCACAATGGATTTGAAATGAAACAAACAAGATGTGCTTTAACTGCAAACGTTCAGCTTTAATTTTAGGGTATCTACATCCAAATCAGGTGAACGTTGTAGGAATTACAACAGTTTGTATATGTGCCTCCCACTTTTTAACCCTTTCCCGCTGAGCGTACACATATATGCGTCCTCGGCTTTTGGGGGTTATACCGGGATGATGCCCGCAGCTGTAGGTATCATCTCGGTACCGTTGCTTAGAGCCGACGATTGGCTATCCAGGCTAAAAACCGCTTGGTTGTTATAGCGGAGGAGCTAGAGGGAACATCTCCCCCCTTCCACCGCCGCTCTGACCGGACCTCCCGTCCCATCGGCCCCATTGGCCTAGCCCCAGACTGGAACAAAGCCATAAGTTGCTTCGATACAGTCTCCTCAATGTAAACACGGCTTTCAGGGGGTTATACCGGGATGATGCCCGCAGCTGCAGGCATCATCCTGGTACCGTTGCTAAGAGCCGACGATTGGCTATCCAGGCTAAAAACCGCTCGGTTGTTATACCGGAGGAGCGGGAGGGCACATCTCCCCCCTTCCACCGCCGCTCTGAACGGACCTCCCATCCCATCGGCCCCATTGGCCTAGCCCCAGACTGGAACGAAGCCATAAATTGCTTTGATCCAGTCTCCTCAATGTAAATACGGAAGCAAGGTCATGACGTAACTTCCGGGTTACTCAGCTGCCAATGGCGCCAGATTTAAAAAAATACACATTATTCAGAATCGCTGTTTTCGGCAATCTGAATACTTTGAAGTGCAAAGGAGGGATTGGGGTCTTTTAGACCCCTGATCCCTCCATAAAGAGTACCTGTCACCACCTATTACTGTCACAAGGGATGTTTACATTCCTTGTGACAGCAATAAAAGTGATCAAATTTTATATTTTTAAACATAATTTAATAAATAAAATAATAAAAAAAAAAATTAAATTGCCCCCGTCCCCGCGAGCTCACACAACAAAGAAAACGCATACGGAAGTCACGCCCGCATATGTAAACGGTGTTCAAATCACACGTGAGTTATCGCCGCGATCGTCAGAGCGAGAGCCGTAATTCTAGAACTAGGCCTCTACTCTAACTCTAACCTGGTAACCGTAAAAAAAGTTTAAAGCGTTGCCTATGGAGATTTTTAGGTACCGTCGTTTGTCGCCATTCCCATTCCATGAGTGCGTGCAATTATAAAGCATAACATGTTTGGTATCTATTTACTTGGTGTAACATCATCTTTCACATTATACAAAAAAAAATCCCAAAAAGTTGCGTTTAAAAAACACTGGCCCAGATTCTCGTAGATCGGCACATCTTTATGCCGGCGTAGCGCATCTCAGATGCGTTACGCCGACGTAACTTAGAGAGGCAAGCTCCGTATTCTCTAATCAGAAGCGTGCATTTTTGCGCCGGCGTAGCGTAAATTCGTCGGCGTAAGACGGCGTAATTCAAAGTAGGAAGGAAGTAGCAAATGAATGGTCGAAAGACCGGCGCATGCGCCGTCACGTGATCGCATGTCCCGCGCCCCTCTGCGCATGCTCACAACTACGCCTGCCGTTAATCCTGAGTTACGCCGGCCCACTGTTTACGCCCAGGGCATAAATATGCCCAGACATGCGCCCGTCGAGTGCAAAAGTACACCTGTTTGGTTTTTGGTGAGTATACTTTTGTGAGATTATTGACATGTCTGCCCAGCGTTCTGGAACCAGAAAAAAAACTTCTCCTCAGAGGAGAAGGGCATTATTCTTGCTGCCATGGAGAGGTACTACGATCGCCTCCATGGGGCCCGTAGCAAGGACACCAGCAGGGGCAGAAGGGACGAGATCCTTCAGAGGATCACCGACCAGGTTAATGCCGTGGGCAATGAGGCGAGGAGGCCCAATTGCACATTGCAAAGAAGATCAACGATCTTCGCAGGAGGGTGAAGGAGATGATGGGCCTTAGGACGAGGCATGCCATGGGCACTGGTGGTGGACCTGCCTCTAGGGTCCGTCTGACTCCTGACGAGGAGGTTGTTGCCCGCTGCCTTACCAGGGAGCAAGTGGAGGGAGTGCCGGGCTACGACTCCGTTGTGCCGCCCTTGAGGACAGGTAAGTGTGTTTTTTGTACTATCTGGTGTGTAGCATGTGAGGGGGGGGAAGGGAATATGTGACAAGTGTGTGGGTTCACCAACATGTGAATGTTTTGTGTCATCCACAGATGTCCAGAAGGGAGCTGGGCCATCTGGTGCCCCTGCCCGTCCCACACCATCATACCCTGATGATTCTGCCCCTGACCCCCTGGGAAGCCAAGAGGCATTGGTGGAGGGGAGTGGTGGCCAGACCTCCAGTGATGAGGTCATTTAGGAGGATGCTGAGCATTTGGGTGAGGAGGTGTCCCTATATCTGGAGGAGTCGTCCATCTCAGCTGGTCCTTCCCGGACGTCAAGCCTCCAATCCTCAAATCCCTCTGGCTCCATCCCCAACACACCCACTCCCTCAAATCCCTCTGGCTCCATCCCCAAACCACCCACTCCCTCAAGTCCCTCACCCTATGCCAGGCCTGAAGCCTCTCGTGGCCCCAGGAAGGCAACCAGGAAGACCAGGGGGGTTCCGGAATACCTGCCAGTGACCCTGACCACTGCCCAGGACTCACAGATCCGCCATATGGGTGAGATGGCTCAGGACATGAGGAGAGTGGCTGACAGCCTGGACTCCAGGGGACACATGAATGATGGTCTGCATGATGTGGCCGGCAATACAGCAGCTGTCATCATCTGCTTGGGGGAGCTGCAGGCCACAACGGCTACCCTCGTGGCAGAGGTGCGGACCCTGAGTGAGGCCGTCCAGGGCCACACAGCTGCCATTGTGCAGGTGCACACAGAGACAAACAGCCTTCTGAGGCGTATTGCCGTGGCATTAGAGGGCAGGCCTCCAACCATGGTGGATGCTTCTCTACCTGTTGCCCCCCCCCACCATCAACCAGGCAGTTGCGGAGCCTTGGCCGTGGGCGTGGCAGCAGCCAGGGAAACTAATTTTGTTTCTTTTTTATTTTCTTGCTCTGGTTAAGAGTGTTTTTTTTTTTGGTAATAATGCACACGGTGAGGCATGCAGATTAGTGTGACTGGTGTGTGAATGTGGGGGGGTGTCACTCCTGCCGGCAAAGGGGTGTCACCCTCGGCCGTGTGAATGTGGTATGAATGGTCAGCAACATAATTGGAGCCTTGGCATGGCGTTGCTGCTCCCAAGTCCCGTGCGGTGTACTGGGGCTAATCCAATGTGATGAGGATGTGGGGTGTGTGTGCTAGGGACCACAGTGGTGTGCATGCGTGCATTCTCCTTGTGCCATGATGAATGTGTGTGTTTAACGTGCAAAGATACGTTCCACGAGGCATCTCCTGACTGCTGTTCCTTCAGCAGACAGGGTATCCTCGGGCAGGGGGGTAATGTCTGGTTGTGGGGTCAGGTCATCACGTATGTCAATCTCCAGGCCCTTTCTCTCGGCAAAGTTGTGCAGAATGCAACATGCCCCGATGATCTGGCACACGAAGTTTGGGGAATACAACAGGGTCCCCCCGGACTTATCCAGGCATCGGAAACGGGACTTCAGGATGCCAAATGTGCATTCCACCACTCCATGGGTAGTTTTCCTCTCCTGTGGTTTGGGGATTCCGGAATGGAGTCATGAGATGGGGCCCAAGTGCATATGCAGAGTCACCTGGAAGGGAAAAGACAGGAGGATGTCTGCGTGCATGTGCCCCTCGTGATGTCTGCATCATGGGTTCGGGCGGTCATGCCTGACACCCATGTCACTCACCAACCAGCCAGCTGTTCCCGTACACGTTTTGTTCAAATTCTGTTGGGATGGTGCTTTGATGGAATATGTAGCTGTCGTGGCTGGACCCGGGGTGTTTGGCACAGACGTGCCATATGAGGCCTTGGGCATCGACTATCACCTGTACGTTGATGGAATGCCAGTGCTTACGATTGCGGTATATGTGCTCTGTGTCATGGGGGGGCTTTAGTGCCACATGTGTGCAATCAATGGCCCCCACGGTGCGTGGGAATCCTGCAATTCTGACAAAATTAGCCATTGCCTTCAGCCGCAGGTACTCCTGGGTGGGTCTGATGATGTGGTGGGATATACGTCTGAGGATTGCGGGGGCAACCTGGTGCACACATCTGCTCATGCTGGTTTGTGATATCCCAGCCACCACTCCACTTGTACGCTGAAAAGATCCATTGGCGAGGAAATGGAGTATTGCCAGTACCTTGACCAGTGGCTGCACTGCATGTAAGCGGTGTGTCTGGCTGGTGATGTCATCATGCAGGGCTGTGGCTATTTCCTGGATGGCATCAGTGTTGAATCTGAAGATGCGATACATCTCCGAATCACCCATGCAAAAGATGTTTATGCGCGTTCGGTATATCCTCTCCTGTGCCCTCCTTCTCCTCCTTCTACGCGCCTGGGCGCACACTAGTGGTGCTATGACCATGGATGCCCCTGGCATGTTGGCATACAGAAGTCTTGTCCTGCAAGTGTGGTTGCTCAGCTCGTCCGTAACGGTGCTGCTGAAGCTGCTCTCCAGCTGACCTGCACACATCTGGTGCAAAGTTGCCCCTGCTTTATGAGGGGCAAGTTTAGGCCGGACGTACAGCGTAGCCTGCGTCGGGTGGTCGTACGTTCGGGAATCGGCGCATCTCTCTCATTTGCATATTTGAATAGGAAATCAATGGGAGCGCAAGATGCTCCCGGCGTAAATATGCGCCTACGTTACGCTGACGTAGAAAAGTTACGCCGGTCGGAAGAAGCCTATTTTCAGGCGTATCTGGTTCTGTGGGTACGGCGCATAGATACGACGGCGCATATTTACACTTACGCCACGCATCTCGAAATACACCGGCGTAACTTCTATGAGAATCTGGGCCCTAGCTGCACAAATACCGTGTGACATAAAATAATGCAACAGTCGCCATTTTATTCTCTAGATTCTCTGCTAAAAATATATATATATAATGTTTGGGGGTTCTAAGTAATTTTCTAGCAACAAATATGGATTTTAACTTGTAAACACCAAATGTCAGAAATAGGCTTAGTCATGAAAGGGTTAAGGGACCAAAAGTAATGGGACAATTGGCTGCTCAGTTGTTCCATGGCCAGGTGTGTTATTCCCTCATTACCCCATTTACAAGGAGCAGATAAAAACGTCCAGAGTTCATTTCAAGTGTGTTATTTGCATTTGGAATCTGTTGCTGTCAACTCTCAATATGAGATCCAAAGAGCTGTCACTATCAGTGAAGCAAGCCATCATTAGGCTGAAAAAACAAAACTGTTTGGAACAGCCTTAAAAAGAAAGCACGCACGGGTGAGCTCAGCAACACCAAAAGACCCGGAAGACCACGGAAAACAACTGTGGTGGATGACCGAAGAATTCTTTCCCTGGTAAAGAAAACACCCTTCACAACAGTTGTCCAGATCAAGAACACTCTCCAGGAGGTAGGTGTATGTGTGTCAAAGTCAAAAATCAAGAGAAGACTTCACCAGAGTGAATACAGAGGGTTCACCACAAGATGTAAACCATTGGTGAGCCTCAAAAACAGGAAGGCCCGATTAGAGTTTGCCAAACAACATCTAAAAAAGCCTTCACAGTTCTGGAACAACATCCTATGGACAGATGAGACCAAGACCAACTTGTACCAGAGATATGGAGGAAAATTAAAGGAAGTGCTCATGATCCAAAGCATACCACCTCATCAGTGAAGCATGGTGGTGTTGGTGTCATTGCACCTTAATAATTTGACTTATTATCTGTATCTTTGTATTTTTCACACTTTTTACTTCTTTCATTTGGTTCATTCTCTTTACTTTTTCTTCTTTTTATTTCTTCTTCTTTATCAACAATACTCAGTTCACATTGGTATGTACGCCTTTCCAGATATACCTTTCTATGTAAAAATGATATGATTAAAATAGCCATTCATAGATCAAAAATGGTAAATTGATCACAATTATGCCTCTATATACACTGCAATGCCTGTTGTAACCACTAGATGATGATATATAATCTAAGAATGGCTGGGACAATGATTGGCTATTTTTCCCTTCATAAACTGAACATACTCTCCCTGCCACACATCCAGAAGAAGTGATATGTTTATCACGAAACATGTCCATGTTTAAATGATGCTAGGAGCATTGGATGACCCCCAGCCTCGTCACTGAACCCCCACCGTCAAGTGCTGTGTGACATTATATCTCTGGACTAAGCTGCACTGCCCCCTGTGGTATCATGTATCCACTACACCTATCTGCAAGCTCCACACGAGCCACCATCCTCAGCATTGGTGAACTTTCAACCCCTAGAAGAAAGAGCATGTTATGGTGCGCTGCATGCACCGATGCAATCCCTTGACTGGAGACAATGACACAGCAAGTCTGACCCATAGACTGGGACAAACTGAATAAAACGGTCACAACAGATCTTCCGAAACTCCTCACCAATCTGGATGTTTTTTGAGCTTGAGCCTTCAGTCTCAACTACCTGGACCATAGAAAGGCTAAGCAAATCCCTCTAGGTAAGGTGACCAGTTTTTTAAAATGAAATCCGGGGACATATTTTTTCTTTACTAGTAATGGCAACAATCATCACTTTCTGCCTGTCGCCGCCCGCCTCTGCCTGTCGGGTCCCGGCTACTACTGGATGGGGAGCGGATCCCTCCGCCAGGGAAGGCAATGAGAAAGGCAGGTGGCTGGCCAGGATTTGAGCCAAGGCAGAAGAACATGCAAGCGGTGCTAAATGGGCATGCGCCCGAAACTGAATAAATATTCCCTCCGCTCCGACCAGCACATGATCATCAGAAAGTGGCACAGATAATATGAAAACTACAACCCCCCGTTTTTCAAGCGTTATTCGAGCGTTATTCAACCATTATTCAAGCTAAGCCTCATCTGCAATCCCAATGTGCTGGTAAAGCACCGCTAAGACCCTAATGCCGCTAACACACGATCATTTTTCGGCATGAAAAAAACAAAGTTTTTTAAAAATTTCATGTAAAATGATCGTGTGTGGGCTTCACATAATTTTTCGGGTTCTGAAAAACAACACATTTTTTTTTTCGAACATGCTGCATTTTTTAACAACATTTTAAACAATGTCGTTTTTCGGGTTGTAAAAAATGATCGTGTGTGGGCCAAAACGACGTTAAAAACCCGCGCATGCTCAGAAGCAAGTTATGAGACAGGAACGCTCGTTCTGGTAAAACTACCATTCATAATGGAGTAAGCACATTCATCACGCTGTAACAGACAGAAAGGCGCAAATCGTCTTTTACTAACAGGAAATCAGCTAAAGCAGCCCCAAGGATGGCGTCATCCGCATGGAACTTCCCCTTTATAATGCCGTCGTACGTGTTGTACGTCACCACGCTTTGCTAGAGCATTTTTTAAAAACGATAGTGTGTGGGCAACGTCGTTTTAATGATGAAGTTGTAAAAAACAACGTTTTTTCTACATGCCGAAAAACAATTTTTTTTTAATGCCGAAAAATGATCGCGGCATAACGTTTTAGGGCGTTTTTGCAGTGCCTCAGTGTGAAAAGGGCAAGGCCTTTTTACAGCGCTTTCAATTCATTTCAATGGAGAGGGGTGTTTTTGGAGCGTTTTTTTCAGCACCCAAAAGCTGCTCCAAAGATGCTGCTTGCAGGATGTGAAATGGTCAATTGAGATGCATGGAGAGCGTTTTATGAGCGTTTTAATAGCGCTATTTTTAACGCTAAAACGCTGTAAAAACACCCCAGTGTGAAAGGGGGCCTAAGATTGCAATAGGGCAACTTGTCCTCCATGATTTGCTTATAGTTGGTAACCAGGATGGCTGATTGAAGACACTAGGTGTATGTGTCAATTCACACAGGATACTGTTGTTCACACTGTCAGAACTATCAGTCTATATCAATGCCAAGCTAACCTTCAACATTAAGTGTAATCTATAGACCTGGTTCACTGCCATTATTTTTATGCTTTGCTTGTTGGACTGACATATCTACAACCTGTGATAATCAATCGTCACCATCACTATTGGCTTAGTCTCAGTTTCAACCATACAGTCATTATATATGACTTTTGAACACAAACTCTCACTGTTCTTTCTGTGCACCCCACTTGGGGACTGCAGTCCATAAAGTCACCCCCATAGACTCTAATGTTGTCCGGATCATTGGGGAAATACTTTATTCAGGTTTCTGAGGAGGTTTTTTTTTCCAGTTCTCTTTTTTAATATACAACGTTGAGGTTTTCAAGTGCATTTTTCTAGTGTATATTTATTGTTTTTCTATAAATACAATAGAAAATATCGCACTATGGGATATGAAGTGCTATAAATGAATCAAAATAGATAAATAAATGAATAAAACAGTGTTAAACTGATAACTAAAGCTGCAACCTTTAACCACATGTGATAGACATATGAAAACAAACAGAAATACCACGATAAGATTGCGCTAATAATATCACAAAATAAATTGTGTAAAAAACAAAACCAACAAATAAGTGTATATGGTTATCCACTGAATAAACAAGAACATTTTAAATAAATTTCAAATAAATTCAAAATAATCTTTAGTGTAACCCATGTGCTAGCATATCAAAAAGAATGTATGCCATATAAATTAAATTAAGGAATTAAATTCAGTCCAAACTCAGACATAAAGTGAAGAATCAGGGGGATTAACCCCACACACTAGATGACTCCTGAATCGATTGTCCAAAAATAGAAATATCAATTTCACAGATGTAGGTTGAGAAAAATGGAGATGAAGAGATTCCACCACCGATCGGAGTGAAGTTTGAGCAGAGTGTAGGAAATCCACCAAGGAAGGGGTAGGTAATAAACTCTTACCAGATAGCCAATCAAGTACAGCATAACGATCCACTCAATCCCAGAGAGAGGGGGGGGGAACTGCAACGCTCCACTGTGGTCAGCTGGTCCTCGCCTGGTTGTAGAGATCCCAATCCTCCTTCAGGGACAAACTCGGCTCACCTCGAGGTTCCAAACGCCAATTTTCTTGTTTATTCAGTGGATAACCATATACACTTATTTGTTGGTTTTGTTTTTTACACAATTTATTTTGTGATATTATTAGCGCAATCTTATCTTGGTATTTCTATTGTTTTTCTATGCTTCGGAGGAACATTTCTCCTTGGGTGAATACTGTTTATCACCGCAGGGGGAAGTTTTGATACTATATGTGTTCACCAATAAAGTCTACATTAATTGTTGATGGTTCTCTGTGGTTGATTCACCTTCAGATTTTCATCTTTGTGCCCCACATCCCCCATCCTATACATATGTATGGCTGCCAATGGAACTGGTTCTCTTGTATCTAATGATGATGTGACTGCTGACAAAAGCAGCAAGATGAATTCTGAAGTGTTTCTGGCAATATTATCTTTTCATATTCAGCCAAATGCTTTAGAACTCATTGGACGGCGCTTCACAGTGCAGATGGACAATGACCCCAATCATACTGCGAAAGCAACAAAATAATTTTTAAAGGGAAAGATGTGGAATGTTATGCAATGGCCAAGTCAATCACCTGACCTGAATCCGATTTGAGCGTGTATTTAATTCGCTGAAGACAAAACTGAAGGGAAAATGCCCCAAGAACAAGCAGGAACTGAAGACAGTTGCAGTAGAGGCCTGGCAGAGCATCACCAAGGATGAAACCCAGCATCTGGTGATGTCTATACGTTCCAGACATCAGGCTGTAATTGACTGCAAAGGATTTGCAACCAAGTACTAAAAAGTGAAAGTTTGATTTATGATTGTTAATCTGTCCCATTACTTTTGGTCCCTTAAAAAGTGGGAGGCACATATACAAACTGTTGTAATTCCTACACCGTTCACCTGATTTGGATGTAAATACCCTCAAATTAAAGCTGAAAATCTGCAGTTAAAGCACATCTTGTTCATTTCCTTTTAAATTCATTGTGTCGATGTCCCAATATTTATGGACCTGACCGCATATATCTGTCTGTTTATCTATCTCTATCTATCTATATATATGCATGTCTGTTTATCTACATGTCTGTCTATTTATCTATCTATCTATCTATCTATCTATCTATCTATCTATCTATCTATCTATCTATCTATCTATCTATCTATCTACATATCTGTCTATTTATCTATCTATCTGCATTTCTGTCTATCTATCTATCTATCTATCTATCTATCTATCTATCTATCTATCTTGGCAAGAATCTCTTGCCGCCCGAGTGTACAGACTCTCCTTTCATCTGTGGGTGTTGTCACAGACGGGACATACATTTCTGCCTTGTTTAGGCAATACACCAATTGTTATTAGGCGTCGGCTGCAAAAGTAGCCAGAAAAGGTCTAAGGGCGTTGGAAAACTTCAGCTGTTCAGAATGAGGCAATTAAGGCCTCTATAAGTAATCCAGAGGATTACCGCTGATTTGCTGCATCCTGAGGCTTTCTGAGTGAAGGAGAGCAGTAGCTGAAAGTCTTTTGAGGAGGTGAGGAGGTGATTGATTTTTCTGTGTGATAAAAATCAAAAAGAGACTATTGTTTTTCTGCTGTATGACCAGCAGTGTCTGCCCAGCACTAGGCTGTGCCAGACTCCCTAGATAGGTTCCTGTGTGGTGAAGGTAGACGCCCCAAGTGGCCAGGGTTTATTTTATGTTTGATTTTGTTTATGCTGTTTGGATGCTTGCACTTGTTTCCAGCAAGATGGAAGAATAAACCAAAATCTTTGTTTTCAACCTTCTTCGACTGCCTGTCTGTATAAATTCAGTGTGTAGTGAACCCATCCAGGGGGTCACACACCCCGCTACCGAGCTAACCCCTTACACATGGTGGAGAATGCGGGCAGTTAAAGTAAACCCAAAATGGAGGAGATACTGAAAAAGCTGGCTATAGCAAATGCAATTCAACAGCAGACGAATGTAGGTTTGCAGCAGAGCATTGCAGCTCAACAACAGGCTCACGCAGTTCAACAACAGGCTCACCAAGAAAGCATTGCAGGCTTGGAACAGGGACACCAGCAGCAAATGGAGGCCATCGTGAAACAGCTTCAGAGACAGCAGACCGAGGCTGGGAGTCAGGCCAGTAACATACCGACTTTTCGGGTAAGACACTTATTGCCAAAGATGACTGCAGATGAGGACCCTGAGATGTTTCTGACCACGTTTGAGAGAGCAGCGGAAAGAGAGAGTTGGCCTAAAGAACAGTGGGCTGGACTAGTGGCCCCCCTATTATCTGGAGAAGCCCAAAAGGCATATTTTGATTTGGAGCTTGCAGACGCAAAAAACTATGATCGATTAAAAGAGGAAATATTGGCACGTTTCAGTGTAACCCTGGATGTCCATGCTCAGCGGGTCCACAATTGGAGTTATCAGCAGAGGAAGCCATCTCGGTCGCAGATGTATGACCTCATCCATTTGGCTAGGAAATGGCTGCAGCCAGAAACTCTGTCTGGACCAAAAATTTTGGAGCGAGTAGTCATGGACAAATTTCTTAGGTCTCTTCCTAACACCCTGCAGAAATGGGTGAACCATGGTGGTCCAGAAACCGCAGGCAAACTTGTAGACCTGGTCGAAAGGTACCTAACAACAGAGAATTTGTCCTCTTCCACCAGAGACGCACAGACTTTCCACCCTAAGACCAGACCCTCCCAACCTATAGGTAAGACTGCATCAAGGGATGGGGGTGGAGAGAGGGACCAAGGAGCAACTAGAGGAATTATCGGGACTACTGCCAATGTTTGGCGAGAGCGGCCTGGAAGACCCATCCCACAGGAGAGGACCAGAAGGTTGATTTGTTACCATTGCCGGGAAAAGGGACATGTAGCAGCGGTTTGCCCAGCGGGTGATGAACCCATGCAGTGTGACTTTCTGACCGAAAGATGACAGTCCCTTTTTGCAACCACATGAACTGCAGTAAAGGAAAATGAGAAACCTTTATATAGAATGTACTTAGATGATAAAAATGTTGTGGTATTGTTGGATTCAGGTAGCCTGGTCACCTTAGTGAAAAGTGATCTAGTGGTGGGAAAAACCTTACATCCTAGGAAAATGGCTGTAGTTTGTGTACATGGGGACACTCGAGAATATCCAGTGACTACGGTTTCCTTTGAAACCTCCCTCGGTAACTTGTGTCACCAGGTGGGTTTAGTTCCCAAACTGTCACATGACACCATTGTGGGAAGGGATTTCCCAAAATTCTGGGAACTCTGGGACTGCCCAGATTCCCCAGTAGGTGGTTCTTCTGAGTCTGAACCATCTACTCCAGAAACCTATAACTGTGAGGATTTTCCTGAGTTTCCATTCTCAGTATTAGCAGGGGAAACACCAGTCCCTAGGGAGGAGCCTGCTACCTCAGAAGAGGAACAGCGGCCGATAGGGTTTGATGACCTCGAGGTGCAAAGAGAAAATGTTGTCACTGAGCAATTGAGGGACCCCACATTGCTAAGAGCCCGGGAGAATGTAGTGAAGATAGATGGGGAGTTAGTTAACCCTGACGAGAGGGTTGCCCTCCTTTACTTCATTATTGAAAGGGACCTGTTATATCGAGTGTCACAGAGGATAGAGGACACCATTGAGCAACTGGTAGTGCCTAAACCATACCGCAAGATGGTTTTGGAACTGGCACATGGGCACATTCTAGGGGGACATTTGGGAGCAGAAAAAACCCGGGAGAGGTTTTATTGGCCTGGGATCACTAAAGAAGTGGAATTGTACTGCTCTTCCTGTCCAGTGTGTCAGATTACTGCACCCATGCCACATTTCCGCAGTCCGTTGGTACCCCTGCCCATTATCGAGGTCCCTTTTGAGAGGATCGCCATGGACTTGGTTGGCCCCTTACTGAAGTCCACTAGAGGGCACCAGCACATTTTGGTAATAATGGACTATGCCACCCGGTACCCAGAAACGATTCCTCTCCGAAACACCTCTGCTAAATCCATTGCCAAAGAGTTGTTTCAGGTTTTCAGCCGTGTGGGTCTTCCTAAGGAAGTCCTAACTGACCAGGGCACCCCGTTTATGTCTAGGGTGACCAAAGAACTTTGTAAACTCCTGAAAGTGATCCAATTATGTACATCAGTATATCACTCTCAAACAGACTGGTTAGTGGAAATGTTTAGTAAAACCTTAAAAAAAATGTTGAGGAAGGTGGTGGATAAAGACGGAAAGAATTGGGATTATCTGCTCCCTTATCTGATGTTTGCAATAAGAGAGGTTCCGCAATCGTCCACAGGGTTCTCTCCGTTTTGAGCTACTGTATGGGAGGCACCCCCGGGGCCTACTGGACATTGCCAGGGAAACATGGGAGAGTGAGAGTTCCCCTCATCGAAGTGTGATTGAACATGTGGCCCAAATGCAAGATAGAATTGCCCAAGTGATGCCGATTGTGAAGGAACATTTAGCCCAAGCCCAATTGGCTCAACAAAGGATTTACAATCGTGGGGCCCAGGTCCGTTCCTTTGCATCTGGTGATAGGGTGTTGGTGCTGGTCCCCACGGTCGAAAGCAAATTCCTAGCCAAATGGCAGGGTCCATATGAAGTGTTGGAAAAAATGGGAGTGGTGAATTATAAAATTAGCCAACCGGGAAGACGAAAACCTGAGCAGCTCTATCACGTGAACTTGCTGAAACCATGGAAGGATAGAGAGTCCTTGGTCGCTAAGACTACCCGATTTTCTGCTCCATTTAACCTGGCTGTCCCTGAAGTTGGGATAGCGGAAACTCTATCCAAAACTCAGAAACAGGAGGTTAAAGAATTTGTGCTCAGTAATAAGGAGAAGTTTTCAGACCTGCCAGGTTGGGTCTCCGGAGTTGAACATGACATTATCACCACACCAGGGGATAAGGCCTTATAGAATTCCAGAAGCCCGGCGAGAGGCAATTCACCAGGAAGTAAAAAAAATGCTTGAGCTGGGGGTGATAGAAGAGTCAAATAGTGATTGGTCCAGTCCCAAACCAGATGGAAGTTGGCGGTTTTGTAATGACTTTTGCCGCCTGAATAAAATCACTAAGTTTGACACCTATCCTATGCCCCGCATAGATCAACTGATTGATCGTCTAGGCACTGCCTGGTACATGACAACGTTAGACCTGACCAAGGGTTATTGGCAAATTCCTCTCTCGGGGTCGGCCAGCGAAAAAACAGCATTTGTAACTCCAGGCGGATCTTTCCAATATCGGAGGATTCCTTTTGGGTTACAGAATGCTCCCGCCACATTTCAACGCACCATGGATGAGACCCTTCGGCCTCATCGAGCTTATGCTGCTGCATACCTCGGTGACGTTGTCATCCACAGTGAGGATTGGGAATCACACTTTCCAAAAGTTCAGGCTACTTCGCCTCTTCTAGCCCAAGGGTACATTTTCTTGTATTGGCTGTAAACCCGGCTTTCCAGATGGAATCCATCTGGAAAGCCGGGTTTACAGCCAATCCAAAAAAATGTACCCTTGGGCTAGAAGAGGCGAAGTATCTGGGGTATACCATTGGAAGCCCCAAATAAACAAAGTTGATTCTATTAAGGATTGGCCACGTCCCACCAACAAGAAACAGGTCCGTGCATTTTTGGGGATCGCGGGCTATTATCGCCGCTTTATCCCCCATTTTGCCTCACAGGCTGCTCCCCTGACCAATTTGACCAAAGGGAAGGAGTCTGTCATGACCAAATGGACTCCCGAAGCAGAAACAGCTTTTCAGGCTTTAAAACAGGCCTTATGTAGTCAGCCAGTTTTAAATTCGCCTGATTTTTCACAGGACTTTGTGGTTCAGACAGATGCGTCAAATGTGGGCTTAGGAGCTGTACTGTCTCAGATTATCAAGGGTGAGGAACACCCTGTTATGTACCTCAGCCGAAAGTTGAAGGCCCATGAGGAGAATTATGCCACCATTGAGAAAGAATGTTTGGCGGTGAAATGGGCTTTGGATCCTCTCTGGTACTACCTCGTGGGTAGACAGTTTGAACTGGTGACGGATCATGCCCCATTGAAGTGGATGGCACAGAACAAAGAGACCAATAGGAGAATAAATAGGTGGTTCCTGGCTGGCCCTCCAGGAATTTAGTTTTGTGGCAATGCATCGCCCCGGTGCTAAAATGGGGAATGCAGATGGGTTGTCCCGAGTGCATGCCTGCCTGGCAACCTGTGTCCCAAGCCTAGGGTTGAAACCAGAGGGGGGGTATTTGACAGGAAGTCAGGTAAATCTGTGGGTGTTGTCACAGACGGGACATACATTTCTGCCTTGTTTAGACAATACACCAATTGTTATTAGGCGTCGGCTGCAAAAGTAGCCAGAAAAGGTCTAAGGGCGTTGGAAAACTTCAGCTGTTCAGAATGAGGCAATTAAGGCCTCTATAAGTAATCCAGAGGATTACCACTGATTTGCTGCATCCTGAGGCTTTGAGTGAAGGAGAGCAGTAGCTGAAAGTCTTCTGAGGAGGTGAGGAGGTGATTGATTTTTCTGTGTGATAAAAATCAAAAAGAGACTATTGTTTTTCTGCTGTATGACCAGCAGTGTCTGCTCAGCACTAGGCTGTGCCAGACTCTCTAGATATGTTCCTGTGTG
The DNA here is from genome assembly GCF_905171775.1 of Rana temporaria. Lineage (NCBI taxonomy): Eukaryota > Metazoa > Chordata > Amphibia > Anura > Ranidae > Rana > Rana temporaria. The sequence continues at coordinate 302,721,005 of NC_053491.1, forward strand.
GTGAAGGTAGATGCCCCAAGTGGCCAGAGTTTATTTAATGTTTGATTTTGTTTATGCTGTTTGGATGCTTGCACTTGTTTCCAGCTAGATGGAAGAAAAAAAACAAAATCTTTGTTTTCAACCGTCTTCGACTGCCTGTCTGTATAAATTCAGTGTGTAGTGAACCCATCCAGGGGGTCACACACCCCGTTACCAAGCTAACCCCTTACAGTATACACACTCTTGGGTTTCTCGGCAGGAAAACTGCAGAGAATCTCACGACGAGAAAATAGAGAACATGTCTATTTTTCTCGTCTAGATTCTGGGCAGTTTTCTTGTCGAGAAACCTGAAAGCCTAGTACACACGCTTGGTATACTCGGCAAGAAAGCTCTGCCAGCAGTTTTCTTGCTGGTTCTTGCAGGGTAAACTGAGCATGTGTACGAGGCTTTAGTCCCAGAAAGATTTCATCCAGTATAAATCGGCCCTCCAGCCTCCTCACTGCCAAGCAGACCTATTTCATCACCCTCATTAAAAACGTATCATCCCGTCAACTCTTCTCTACCGTCAACTCTCTCCTTCGTCCTCCACTGCCTCCACCACCTAACTCACTCACCACCCAGGAGATCGCTAATAACTTCAAACAGAAGATTGATACAATTCGCGAGGAGATCTGTACTGTTCAGATACCCTTAATGCTTTAAACCTCATGTCCACAGGTACAATCATTACTTCCCTCCTTCAACCCCACTACTATAGACAAGGTTGCTAAATTACTTGCTAATGTCCATCTTACCACCTGCGCTCTGGATCATGTTCCCTCGCAAATGCTACGTTCACCCTCTGGCTCTATTCTACACTCTCTAACCCACATTTTCAATCTCTCCCTCTCTTCTGGCATCTTCCCTAACTCTTTGAAACATGCACTAGTCAGCCCCATACTTAAAAAGCCCTCACTGGACCTATCCAATCTTGACAACCTACGCCCCATCTCCTTGCTCCCCTTTTTATCCAAACTCCTTGAATGTCTAGTCTACAACCGACTGAGCATCCACCTTGCTGATAATAACCTTCTTGATTTCGTCCTCAACATTCCACAGAGACTGCGCTCCTAAAACTAACAAACGATATTCTAACGGCCAAAACTAAGGGACACTATTCTGTACTCCTACTCTCTTCTGCCTTCAATAAGGTTGACCACCCCCTCCTCCTCAAAAAACTCAACACCTTTGGTCTCCGTGCTGGTTCTCTACCTACTTATTCAACCGCACCTTTAGCATTACTTACAACTCTACTTCCTCCTCTCCTCTTCCTTTCTCTGTTGGGGTCCCCCAAGGTTCTGTTCTTGGACCTCTCCTATTTTCAATCTACACCTCCTCACTGGGTCAGCCGATAGCCTCCCACGGCTTCCAATACCACCTCTACGCATCAGCAGCAGGAAGTAGCAGGAAGGAACACCCACTACTGCACGAGTCTGCTCTCACTCGTAGGATCACCAGGAGGAATCAATTGTCATTTGCCCTCTGTTCTGCTTGCAGTGAGGTTTGAAGCACCTGCTGCCAGAGGAAGGTTAGGTAGTCCAGCCAGCGATATTCCAGCCTCCTACATCCAGCCGGACATCCAACAGGACTCTGCACCCCCAGCGCCGACTCCTAACTCTCACTTTTAGGGCCAGACAGGCAGGGGTCTCCTCAGCCAGGATCCAGGACAGCTATTCTTCCTCCACCTTTGGCCTCCCTCTTTCCTCCCCAACATAATCAAGGTAAGGCCTTTTTTCGTTCAGGGTTATCCACCTCCCCTTGGGCTAATTCGCGACCGTCCCTTTCAGGATAAGCCACGGCTGCGGCCCAACAAAGGGGATAATGGATAGATCTTCCATCCCCCACACTCCCAGCCGCGATCGGGGCATCCCCGCTGCCTCCATTCCTCAATCCCACCTCGGCCTGAACAATTCCGTGGCAAGCTTGCGGCGACCGCGGTGCGCCGCGCTTGCTCCTCACAAACCCCCTCAAACTTCACTAAACCACCCCTGCCCCTGGAGGATCTCTACCATCGCCCCTTGGTGCCCCAAAGCCCCCTCCTCCCTACAACCGGGCCTCACCCAGCTGCACAGCCCCTGGCTCGGGCCTAGTCCCGGTCGGCGGCCATCTTGCTACACCCCAGCAACTGTGATATTGCTGGGACATAGCCCCACTCCCCAGCCCTAAATCTGGGATTTGGCCCCCACCCCCACATCCTCAGGTCCAACAGCTCCAATTCCAGGGTCCGCCACCACTAAGTGTTTGATCCAGGGCCCCCCCGATCGCCCTTGTGGGATCAGGAAGGAATTTTTTTCCCCGGTCATGGCAGATTGGCATAGCACAGCCAGGGTTTTTTCGCCTTCCTCTGGATCAAACGGGAAGGAAGATTTGCCGAGTGATTTGCGATTTGGAAATCGCCCTTCCCATCATCATTGAATACCTCCCCGATCAATTATCACTTTCCCCGTCGTTTTTCTGCGATTATGTCTAATCTGAGATACTCTGCAGAAATCATTTGGGGTCTAAAGCCATTTGCCTCAATATTACCAGCCGTTACTAAAAAAGCTCTAAGGAATTAGCAACTGTTAAGAATCAATCGACGATCGACAGTCAAAAATTACACGCATTTACCCCAACCTAAGCACATATCATGTGCTTTGGTCAATACAAGGTCAGCAGTAAAACACAGACAAGAAATCCATGATTTCATTCTACAAAACTATTTAGACTGCCTTTTTATCACAGAAAGCTGGCTTACAGCCGACTGTAACACCATTCTAGGAGAATTGGTGCCAGAGAATTATCGCATTCTAACAGAAAACAGAGTGGGACAAAGAGGAGGACTCACTTCCATTTATGGAAACCCTCACTCTGCAACTGCAAACAAACCCCCAGGACACTGTTCACATACTCCTGTGCTATAGACCACCGGGTCCAAAAACGCACCTGCTCATGTCATTGACAGAGTTCATCTCCACCTATACCCTAAACACCAAACATCTCCTGCTGCTCCGGGATTTTAACCTCTGGGCCAACTCCTCACAGGACCCCGTCGCAGACGCCTGCATTGACCACTTGGAAGGATTAGGTCTGCAGCAACTAGTATGTGGGCCCACACATGCTTCAGGTCACATGCTCGATCTCATTTTCAGATAAGATCTGGAAATCAATATTCTGGAAAATGAGCCGCAACCATGGACTGATCACCATGCCATTAAATTCACAATCAACATAAACGCCCCCTCAAAAAAAACTGTAAAACCGGTGACAACACACTGGACTAGATCTCAGAAGAAGCTCCACTCAGAACTCTTCAACACTACATTAGGGAACAAAATAAAAACAATCCAACTACATCAAACAGCCACAGAAACTCTTGATGCTATAAACAAGGCTCTGCTACAGTCAGTCGACTTAGTAGCGCCAAAACGCACAACGTGCATCCGGAAAAACAACTCCAGCTGGTTTAACGACCAGCTGTCATTGCTAAAGCAAGAGCGCAGAAGAGCTGAAGCAGCCTGGAAAATAAGCTCTTCAGAGGAAAACCACACCATTTATAAGATAATAACCAAAAAATACCATAAAGAAATCTTTATTGCCAAAAAAAATAATTTTTCCAATATTATCACCAATGCCCTAAACCGCCTCTGTGAACTCTTCAATCTAGTTACCAAGATCATGAACCCAGTCTGTCTAGAAGCCCCTAATTCTGATTCACAAGAATTTGGCAAAAAAAAATCGGATTATTTCATCAACAAAATTGAAGGAATCCGTGAAAGTATTCAGCAAAATACAACCTCCATCTAGCTTCCCCTAAATCACAAACCTAATACCCACATAATTCTGCCACAATCACCTAACTTCACTCTAAAACCCATTTCCATCGATGCCACTAAAAATATCATCAGGACTCTGCAAAATAGCACAGCGCCCAATGATATCATCCCCACCAAACTGCTGAAAGAATGTGCCAATATTTTGGCTCCAGCTATCATGCAGCTCATAAACCAGTCATTCAAGGAGGGCATGGTGCCACCCATGCTGAAACAAGGTATAATCAAACCAATTCTAAAAAAAAACACCCTCGACCCCAAAGACCCTAACCACCGTCGCCCCATAACAGGCCTGAATGTCTTCTCCAAGGTAATGGGGAAAGAAGTTGTACAACAGCTACAACATCACTTAGACACCCATAAATTACTTGACCCATTCCAGTCCGGTTTCCACCAACCAAAATCTACTCCAGATACCCAAAGCCAGATACAAGTCCAAAGGAGAACGAAGATTTGCGGTCCAAGGACCCAGACTGTGGAGCGCTCTACCAACCAGCATCCGATTGGAGGTAAACCACCTGGCCTTCAGGAGAAAGATCAAGACCCATCTCTTCTGAGGGCCCAGGGAATGGATACCAAGCGCCCAGAGGCGATTCAATTTGCATGTGTTGCGCTATATAAGTTTCTTACTCACTCACTCACTTACGCTGACGACACTCAAATCTATTTCTCTGCCCCTCGCTCATTGTCCTCACGTATCACTAATTTACTATCAGATATATCAGTTTGGATGTCACACCACTTCCTCAAACTTAATCTATTCAAAACTGAACCTATTATTTTCCTCCCCCACGTGCCTCTTCCCCTGATCTCTGTCAAAATTCATGGCACAACTATCAGCCCATCCCCACATGCCAAGGTCCTAGGAGTAGTCCTGGACTCTAAACTCTCCTTTAAGCCTCATGTCCAATCACTGTCCAAATCTTGCTGCCCCAACCTCCGCAACGTCTCCAAAATACACCCCTTTCTAACCAATGACACAACAAAACTCTTAATTCACTCCCTGGTCATCTCTCGCCTCGATTACTGCAACTTCCTCCTCATTGACTTACCTCTGCATACTCTATCCCCCCTTCAGTCCATCATGAATGCTGCTGCCAGACTCATCCACCTTACCAACCGCTCTGTCTCTGCTACTTCTCTCTGTCAATCCCTCCACTGGCTTCCGTTCACCCAACAAATTAAATTCAAAATACTAACAACTACCTACAAAGCCATCCACAACTCTGCCCCCAGCTAAGTCACTGACCTAGTCTCTAAATACCAACCTAATCGTTCTCTTGGTTCTTCTCAAGACCTCCTGCTCTCTACCTCTCTCATCACCTGCTCCCATGCTCATCTCCAGGACTTTTCCAGAGCTTCTCCAAGCCTATGGAACTCCTTACCCCAATCTGTCCGTCTATCTGCTTCTCTATTAGCTTTTAGAGGATCCCTGTACTGTACCCTCCTATTCAGAGAAGCCTATCCTACCCACACCTAACAACTGTATTTTCATTTTGTCCATCTGATCATCCCCCACAGCTACTACCCTTTTGTTTCACAAACTGTTGGCACTATATAAATCCTGTATAATAATAATGTAAACTAGATTTATTTTTTAATAACAAATTAATGATTTACCAAAAAGTGATTTACATATCAATAGACAGTAGTGGCCAAAAATTATGGGACACTGCTGGGGTCAGAATGATAATCTTTTCTATTTATTAACATTCAATGAGCTGAAAATTGAACGAAAAACTAAAACTTATGTACCTTTTTTATACACAGGAAAACATCAGCCTGGATGAGGATTCAGAATGTGCCAGCCAGGAGGTGGTGGGGGCAAGTGCCAGCCAGGAGGTGGCGGGGCAAGTGCCAGCCAGGAGGTGGAGGGGGCAAGTGCCAGCCAGGAGGCCCAGTCGCCTTACCCAATCACATGTGCCTCCCCTCCGCAATCCAAAAAAAATACCCAGGAGGGGAGGAACATGGAGGTGGCAGCACTTGGCCTCATTAGGGAGGCTCAGGAGACCCTGAGAGCCGCCCCAGCGTTAATGAGGCCTATGCCTACATGGTGGAAGCCAAAATGCAGCTAATGGAGTAGGGCCAACGCCTCATCTGTCAGGATATAATTTTCCTGGCCCTAAATAAGTGGTTGAGGGGCAAACTAACATTTGTGAGCTCCACCTCCCTCTGCTCCACCTCTGCTCCACCTCCTGCCACAACGCCACAGCATGGAAGCACTCGTGGAGGGAAGGCTACGAAAAAAAACAAGAAAGTGATGGCCTGTGTTCAGTCTGGTCTGACAGAAGAGGCAGGCTGTTGTAGTACCACAGACTGGGGACATATATGTCATCTGCTGCTGTTCCTGATTTCTGGGAGTCCATGACCAGATTGTGCTCCCTATTATATGGGCTTCTCAAGCTTCCAATTTGCTTTTCCAAAAATGTGATGTCTACCCTGGGGTACAAAGGCTTCACAAGTTCCAGCAGTTTATTTGTCGTTGCCTTCCTCTTTATTTTCTTTAAGAACCAGAATAAATGGTTATTTTTTCAGTAAATACTTGACTATGTGTTTTTTTCTTAAAAAAGGACAGTTTGTTTGTGAGTAGACAGGTACATTTCAAAAATACAATGTCAAATTAAAAAGGGACACCAACACCAACCTCCATGAGGTTAAACATACAAGATAATAATGTTGTTGTGGTAACATGACACATAAAAACATAAAAAAGAAAAAAAAAGGATTTAGGAGAGCACTAGAAAAAAAAATAATCCCAAAAAATGGAGATCTGGATTAAAAAAAGGGGGGGGGGAGATGACAATAAAAATAAATTCTAAACATTATTATGAAGATATGGCTTTAAAAAAGAAAACGATTATTCATGAGATCACAAGAAATAATAAAGAAATACGTTTGTCAGAACTTTGTGAATATCAGCAGCAAAACAAATTATTTATTCTAGCATTATAAAGATCAAAAGATCAAAAGAACGCTCTGCATTTAAAGATCCAATAATTTACAGCATGACAAATGTGCTATCTCCATTATGAACACTAGTTTTACCAAACATAGCGCTTCTGTCTTGTACTTGATTCTGAGCATGCGCTTAGGATGGGAACTCCGTCTGCCATGGAGTCCATCAGGAAAGGAATATTACGGTAAGTATTTGATAATACATTTTTCATTTTCCTGACAGACTCAATGACAGCCTACGTGTGGGAAATAACTAGCCAAACCACACAGGAGAGTATGCTGAACAGAAAATTATTTAAATTTGTCCTGTCAACTGACAGGATTTTCAAACCAAAGTTCACAGAAGACAGTGATGCAGGCTCTGCACAGTAAATGGACATAAATGTATTGATAGTGGCCCAGGAGGCTGCTTTACAAATGATGTCTGGAGCCACATGTCGGGCCGCTGCCCAAGACGCTGCCATCCCTCTGGTGGAGTACGCTGTAACCGCCTGTGGAGGAGCCAAGCCCTTAGCCCTATATGCTTAAATTCTAAATACTAACTGTAACGGTCACCACCATTTACGACCTTCCATCACATCCACGACAGCTCATCTGACACACAGACAAATCAGCAGGCATCCCATTTTTCCAGAATCAAGACGAGACACAGCTCTGTACTTGTTCCAAATGTAATACAATTTTAATGGTTTCTTCTCAGTCTTATATACAGTACAACCATGTGACAGTATTCAAAGGGACAGTGAGATCTCCACCCCCCTAATCACACGCTAAGGCTAATTACTAAACATTCTAGATGTGTCGGCACCGGCCTATAATTATCATGATCTCATCACTGCACATTCCTTCATTAACAGCATAACAAACAAAACACCATCACACAATGATCTCTTCAACCCACATCCCTAGACAGACGTTCTTTTTTTCGCATACAGCTTGACACCTATTCACACCTCTGAGCATCACTAGGCTTTAGACAGTATTATCACACATAAACAGTATTTAGCATACACAATTAGAGGTCTGGGAGCAGACCTGGATTAACACCTCTACAGCCTTACACAATGGTTAATGGAATATCTTAGGAGTCTATGCAATTAACACCTTTCACAAGGACAATGAAATGTCTTCCAGGACCTGACTCAATTAGCATGTCACTAGTCAGGGCTAATCATAGAATGAGTCACCACATTGAATAGCCAACAACTTGTGATATCTCAAGACATCCTGCAAACATGATTTATTATTAATGTCCCATCTCATGTAATACATGAATTATGGCTAGCCACCCTATGCCCAAAAGGGGCAGAGGGTGAACTTAGACCCAAGAGTTCTTAGGGCCGCTGGCACAGGAGTATCCCCCATCCTCAAAAAGTCTCTGGGGGTCACGGGTCATCCTTTTACATCTCTCCCCTTTCGGTGGGAGACTGACACAGGTGGAGACCCCGAACGGGTTGACTCCGAAGTCAGTCAGTAGATCCAGTCCTCCAATGCTGGTATCCATACCGTACCCCAAATAAATTGCTCCAAACAGAGCATTACTCACCCCGCCAACCTCTGTCTCTCTCAGAGAACCTGCCTGCCGCTGGGGAGAGGCCTGGACTGGCCCTTCTCCCTGGAGTCCTTTCAGCCGCTGGAGAGAAGACAGGGTGACTGGGCTCAGTCCATCATGTTGTTGAGGATCGGGGCCAACTGGCCCCCATCCCTGGGGTATACCAGTGGAGACTGAAGTCCCATCCACTGGTAGGTGAAAATCCCCCGATGCTTGCAAAGCCAAGCCGACATCCTCCTGTCTCGGTGACGCACCATTTTCTGGGGTTGTGTCAGCGGAGACCACAGTCCCATCCACTGCCCCAGGAACTCCCTCTCCTGCTAGGTGAGAGCAGAGACTTGTGGCACTCTGCTCTGTTGCCAGCTCTTCTGCTGGGTCGCTTTGAGTGGAGACCACAGTCCCATCCACTCCCACAGAAACTCCCTCTCCTGCTAGTTGAGAGCAGAGACTTGTGGCACTCTGCTCCGTTGCCAGCCCTTCTGCTGGGTCGCTTTGGGGGGAGACCACAGTCCCATCCCCCGATGTCAGCTCAAGCTGCAGTTGTGTGCAGCAGCCAGTAGCATCCTGCCCTGCCGTCAGAGATTCAGCTGGGAGTAAACGCTTTACCACCACAGCTTGTTGCTGGGGAGAGGGGCCAATTGCCCCGGCTCCCTGGAACTCCACTTTCATGGTGACTGGCATCTGTACCTTTCCCCTCTCTTCAGTTGGTGCTGCTGTGACTTCTGCTGCTGCAGCACCTCTTTGCTGTAGCCAAGTGGCATCCACAGCCACTATAACCCGGTCTATGATCTCCGGTGGAGGATTAGGTCCATACTGTGCCAGTCCACGTCTAACAGCCCGGTCAAAAAACTCTTCATCGGGTGTCCTGTCCGTTATGCTGGGCCTTTCAGCTCTATCCATTTGGACAAGCTCTGTAATAATGTCCCTTCTCTTACGATTGCAGGCCGATCTGCCCCGGCTCTCCAGTAAGTCCTTGAGGGAAGAGAGCTTCAGCCGTTCATACAGCGTCTCCATCGTCCTGTGTCCTTGTAGCCGTCCTTTAAGCGATGAAATTATCCTGCTGCTAGCCACCACTGTAACGGTCACCACCGTTTACGACCTTCCATCACATCCACGACAGCTCATCTGACACACAGACAAATCAGCAGGCATCCCATTTTTCCAGAATCAAGACGAGACACAGCTCTGTACTTGTTCCAAATGTAATACAATTTTAATGGTTTCTTCTCAGTCTTATATACAGTACGACCATGTGACAGTATTCAAAGGGACAATGAGATCTCCACCCCCCTAATCACACACTAAGGCTATTTACTAAACATTCTAGACGTGTCGGCGCCGGCCTATAATTATCCATGATCTCATCACTGCACATTCCTTCATTAACAGCATAACAAACAAAACACCATCACACAATGATCTCTTCAACCCACATACCTAGACAGACGTTCTGTCTTCGCATACAGCTTGACACCTATTCACACCTCTGAGCATCACTAGGCTTTAGACAGTGTTATCACACATAAACAGTATTTAGCATACATAATTAGAGGTCTGGGAGCAGACCTGGATTAACACCTCTACAGCCTTACACAATGGTTAATGGAATATTTTAGGAGTCTATGCAATTAACACCTTTCACAAGGACAATGAAATGTCTTCCAGGCCCTGACTCAATTAGCATGTCACTAGTCAGGGCTAATCATAGAATGAGTCACCACATTGAATAGCCAACAACTTGTGATATCTCAAGACATCCTGCAAACATGATTTATTATTAATGTCCCATCTCATGTAATACATGAATTATGATTAGCCACCCTATGCCCAAAAGGGGCACAGGGTGAACTTAGACCCAAGAGTTCTTAGGGCCGCTGGCACAGGAGTATCCCCCACCCTCACAAAGTCTCTGGGGGTCACAGGTCATCCTGTTACACTAACCACAACCTACAGAGCCATCCACAACTCTGCCCCGAGCTACATTACCAATCTTGTCTCCAAACATATCCCAAACCGTCCTCTCTGCTCTTCTCAAGACCTACTGTCAAGCTCTCTCGTCTACTCCTCCCATGCTCGTCTCCAGGATTTCTCCAGAGCCTCTCCCATCCTCTGGAACTCACTCCTCAATCTGTCCGGCTATCCCCTACTCTTGCTACCTTCAGGTGATCCCTGAAAACTCACCTCTTCAGAGAAGCCTATCACGTCTCCAACTAATCTTTTACCACTTCCATCAGCTCATTCTCCACAGTTACAACCTTTTGTACCACCTGCCCCACCCTATTAGATTGTAAGCTCTTCTGAGCAGGGCCCTCTTAATCCTCTTGTATTTTATTGTATTGTAACTGTATTGTCTCCCTTTTATATTGTAAAGCACTTCGTAAACTAGGGTTGTCCCGATACCGATACCAGTATCGGTATCGGGACCGATACCGAGTATTTGCGGGAGTACTCGTACTCCCACTAATACCCCCGATACCGAAATAGAATACTTCCCCCCCGTCGCTGCAAACCCGTCGCCGCAAACCGCAAAGCCGCCGCCGCAAACCGCAAAGCCGCCGCCGTTAATCAGCGTGCAGGGAACATTACAGCTTTCGTTTGAATGGCTGTATCCCCGCTGCGTATAGACACTCCCCCTTGCGCGGGATTGGACGGATCCAGAGCAAGGGGGAGTGTCTATACGCGGCGCGGATACAGCTATTCAAACAAAAGCTTAAATGTTCCCCGCACGGCGTCCGCTCCATAGGACAAGCTTGGGCGTTCGCCCCCCCCCCCCTGGAATCAGTGACACACATTTAGCCGCGGCCGCCTCTCGCACCTGCGATTGTCACTGTCTCTCTGTCATGTATGTCAGCGGGACAGCGGCATATCAAGTCAGTCATTTGTTTTCCTTACGCTCCGCTTCCGCCCCTATTTTCCGGCCAGCCAATAGATGATCGCTCACTCCCCCTACAGTCCAGGCCAGTCCAGTGCTCGTCCTGGCGGCGTGACGTCACTCACGCCGGGAGGGGATCATCGTGGAACTGATGGGGGAGCATAGAGAGCTGTACCAAGAGGAGCCAGCGCCGCTGTTTAGGCAAGTTTAACACACAGACACACACCACACACACTTGTAAAATGGCTCACTACTCGAATGATAACAATCACAATTTAAAATAGTAAAAATCAAAGTGTATAATTACTGTACCAAATATTACCATGCAGCAAGTGTGTTCCTTTAGTGCATTGGGCAGCCATTAAAAAAAATGTCAGTGTAAACATTAATAGTAATAATGTTTGCACTGACATTTTTTTAATGGCTCCCCAATGCACTAAAGGAACACACTTGCTGCATGGTAATATTTGGTAATTATACACTTTGATTTTTACTATTTGAAATTGTGATTGTTATCATTCGAGTAACTCGAATAATAACAATCACAAATTCATATAGTAAAAATCAAAGTGTATGATTACCAAGTGTATTACTATGCAGCAGGTGTGTTCCTTTAGTGCATTGGGGAGCCATTAAAAAAATGTCAGTGCAAACATTAATACGTACAAAGTGCGCCAATGTGTGTTGCATTACTGCACTGCAAAGCCAGTCTGCTTTTACTGACTTCCCTTCTGAAAATACTAGTTTCTTGGCTGGAATATGTGGGGGACATGGCTGGAATATGTGGGGGACATGGCTGGAATATGTCGGGGGACATGGCTGGAATATGTGGGGGGACATGGCTGGAATATGTGGGGGGACATGGCTGGAATATGTGGGGGGATATGGCTGGAATATGTGGGGGGACATGGCTGGAATATGTGGGGGGACATGGCGGAATATGTGGGGGGACATGGCTGGAATATGTGGGGGACATGGCTGGAATATGTGGGGGACATGGCGGAATATGTGGGGGGACATGGCGGAATATGTGGGGGGACATGGCTGCATTTGGGGACACATTTAAAAAAAGTATCGGTATTCGGTATCGGCGAGTACATAAAAAAAAGTATCGGTACTTGTACTCAGTCCTAAAAAAGTGGTATCGGGACAACCCTATCGTAAACTGTTGGCGCTATATAAATCCTGTATAATAATAATAATAGCAATATGCTTGCTGGATGGTCTGGACAATCCAGGATGCAATTGTCTTGGTTGAAGCTTTTTTCCCTTTACTGCTGCCTGAATGCAATATGAACAGATGGTCAGAACATCTGAAGGGAGAAGTAATCTGTAGACATTCTTTCAGAGTTTTGTCTATATCCAAAGGATGAGTTTCATTGGACTCGGGGGTCCGGAAGGTAGGTAGGTAGAACGATTTCCTGGTTCTCATGGAATACTGAAGTCACTTTCGGGGTTTGAGCCCAACATAGGGTTAAGGACTACCCGATCCGGGAAAAACGTCAGAAAGGGTTCTTCATGACCCAGTGACCCAATCTCAGAAACCCTCTTAGCCAAAGTGATGGTTACTAAGAAGGCTACTGTAACGGCTACCCAGGTAGTGAGAGGGTATCAGCCGTTGGAGACGTCCTTTTCCCTGGCAAGTTGCTGTCTGCAAGTAAAGCCAGTATAATCCCATCCACGAGATCCAGAAAGGTTCAGCTGTAACAAGGGCAGAATAATAATCCAATAGAATGCCCTTTCAAGAACGAGACAAGGCTACGTTTTGAAGGGTCAAGTAGAACTCTTTATTTTCAAGTACACAGCACACTTTTATACAGAATTTGGAACATCCAACCCCCTTGCAATCAGAATAATTAACATGAGCCAATTATCTATCATTTAGCCTGACGAGGTGACTAGGCGTCTCGTCTGCAATTCCCCACTATACAATACACATACAATGAACTTCAATCACATTCTAAAAGTCATTTAGTGGAGGTAATTATCTCCCAGAGACGTCCCGTCTCTGACAACAGCTATTAACCTGCAGAACACAATAACAAGGTATTTCACAAGCCGGCTCCACTTAGCATTTCAATAGCCTGAGCTAAGCATTGAAGGGTCATTGTCCTATTGACCTGGTCAGGACAAAATAAACCACTTGTAATGTGTCCAGTATCTTCTGCAATGAACTGTCAGTAATGTCCCATCTTCTGAAATACATAGTTCTGTTACACTGCTCCCCTTTTGTGGACCACTCCGGCAGACCCGGATTGATCCTTTTCGGGTCAACTTGGGGATGTCCAGTCTGCTGTTAGGGTAAAAGTTCAGTTTGCCTGGACAGTCCGTCGGCATTCCCATTGAATCTGCCAGGGCGGTATTGGATAGAAAAATTGTAGGGTTGTAGGGCCAAGCTCCATCTTAGCAAGCGCCCATTTTCCCCAGCTACCCGGTTCAGCCATACTAGTGGGTTATGGTCCGTGATCAGGGTGAATTCCTGACCATACAGGTAGGGTGTGAGCTTCTTTAAAGCCCAAACCAGGGCTAAGCATTCCTTTTCCACTGTCGCATAGCTCACTTCCCTGGGTAATAATTTTCTACTCAGGTATGCGACAGGGTGTCCCCCTCCATCCTCCCCAATCTGGATTAGAACTGCGCCCAGTCCGTACATGGACGCATCTGTATGAACGACAAATCTTTTGTTAGGGACAGGGGGAAGATAGAACAGGTGCGTTGATCAATGCTTGTTTTAAGGTTTGGAATGCTGTTTCACAGGCGGGAGACCACAGGACTACTCTCTGCAAATTCTTTTTGGTCAAATCTGTCAAAGGTTTAGCAATGGTACTATAGTCAGGGACAAATGTTCTGTAATACCCTGCTGTCCCTAAGAATGCCAGTACATGGGTCTTAGTGTGGGGGGTCAATTGACTACAGCCTCAACCTTAGCGGGTTCTGGTCGTTGTTTCCCACACCCCACTCTGTGTCCCAAGTACTGGACTTCTGCCATCCCGAAATTACATTTTTCTGGTTTCAGGGTTAGGCCTGCGGCCCTAATTTGATCCAGTACAGCCTCAACATGCCTCAAGTGATCCCCCCAAGTCTCACTATAGATCGCAATGTCATCCAGGTACGCGCAAGCGAAATCCTGGAAGCCATCAAGGAGAGGGTCAACTAAGCGCTGAAATGTGGCTGGGGCGTTCTTCATCCCAAATGGCATGACCTTGAACTGGTATAAGCCAAATGGGGTGACAAATGCCGACTTAGGGATAGCCTCCTTGGCCAGGGGAATCTGCCAATACCCTTTGCACAAATCGATTGTGGTCAGATAACGTCCCCTGGCAATACGATCTAATAGCTCGTCTACTCGGGGCATGGGGTAGGCATCTGTCACGGTTTTGTCATTGAGGCATCGGTAATCGACACAGAATCAGGTTGTTCCATCCTTTTTGGGTACTAGGACAACGAGCGAGGCCCAGGGGCTGTCAGATGGTTCTATAATCTTAACATTTCTTGTATTTCCTTCCTCATCTGCTCTTTTACTGCCTCAGGGATTCTGTAGGGAGTCTGTCTGAGAGGGGTTTGTCCTGGGGTCTCTACGTAGTGAGTCGCTAAGGGAGTGTACCCGGGCTCCTGGGAAAATGTCAGCCCTTTCTCAGTTAGCAATTGTCGCATCTGTCCCTTTTCTGCGGGAGGTAACCGCTCCCCTAGCTGTATCGTATTGAGCAGAGTCTTAGGTTCCGAGTCGGCTAATAGATCTGGGATGGGTAAGCTGTCAGGGTCTTCAGTGGCTGGAATACATATGGCTGCTACATCCTCTGGTCTTTCTTGATACTCTTTCAATAAGTTTACATGAAAGGATTTCTGGATCCTTTCGTCTTGGCTGCTGGCAATTACATATGTAGTATCGCAGACTTGTGCTACTACTTTGTAAGGGCCCTGCCATGAGGTCTGGAGCTTATTCCCTTTGACAGGCCTAAGCACCAGCACCTTCTGGCCCACATTCTCTGGCGGGCGCCCTGATCGTACCAGTGTTTCTGTCGTCCCTGGGCCGCCTGGAGATGGTCCCGTGCCATCCGAGCTAAATGTTCCATGCGGTTCCGCATTTCCAGCACATATGGCACGATGGGGACACCTTCATGTTCTGTCTCGCCCTCCCAGTGCTCCCGGATGAGGTCGAGGGGGCCTCGCACTCTCCGTCCATAGAGCAGCTCGAAGGGAGAGAACCCTGTGGATTCCTGCGGTACCTCTCGATAGGCAAACAAGAGGTGCGGCAAAAATCGCTCCCAGTCTCTGTATTCCGCCGTAAAGGTCCGCAGCAATTGCTTGAGGGTACCATTAAAGCGTTCACAGAGACCGTTAGTCTGAGGGTGGTATGGTGAACTAAGCAGGGTCTTAATACCGCAGACCTTCCATAAGAGGGGGGCCCTGAGGAAACCCCACTCTGGCGGGTAGCATAGTCCACTACGGTACGAATATATTTCTTACCAGAGGGACTGGGGTTAGATAGAGGTCCCACTAGGTCGACTGCTACCCTGCTAAACGGTTCCTCGATCACGGGCATAGGGGACAGTCAAGCTTTAGGGTGATCCCCTCTTTTTCCTACCCGTTGGCATACGTCACAAGTGCTGCAGTAACGTCGCACATCCTTCGAGATCCCCGGCCAAAAGAAGGTCTGGGTGATCCTGTAGGTGGTGCGGTTACCCCCTAGGTGCCCTGCCAACGGAATGTCGTGGCCGATTCGGAGAAGTTCCAACCGGTACTTTCTGGGTACCACTAGTTGGTGCTTTTGCGAAGGGACACCGCCTCTCTTTCTGCCTTCGGTCAATCTGTATAACCTGTCACCATCCCATATAAAACGTTCCCGCTCATCCCCTCTGTCTGCTAATTCTCTATACTTTTGGAGGGTGGGGTCCTCCCTAGTTTCCCTCCCAAATTCCTCTGGGGTGTCCCAAGCTATGGGTCTCTCTACCGTAGTGGGGTTAAATGTCGGTTCTTGGCTTACCTGGGTCTCTCGGCCTGTTGTAGGATCATCTGTGATACGGGTCTGTGAGCGGGTGGTCACGGGACAAGCAGCATCAGGTGTAGGTAAATAAGCCAAAGTCAGAGGGCCAATGTCGTTGCCCAGCACAACCTCGGCAGGTAGGTTGTCCATGATGCCAACTGTGGTCTTTCCTGACCCGACTCCCCAGTCTAAGTGCACCCGGGCAGTGGGTAAGCGAAATACAGCACCCCCTGCGACCCGGACTGCAACTGTGCGAGTAGACACGTTCTCTGGCTTTACCAGATGTTTTTGAATCAAAGTGATAGTAGCCCCGGTATCTCTTAGTCCTTGTGCTACTTGTCCATTCACCCATACCTCCTGACGGTGATGCTGACGGTTATCTGGAGAGGCAGCTTGTATTGGGTCTGCCTCATACAAAATTCCCAGACATTCCTCAGGGCCCCCCTCGGTCTCTAGGCAGTGGGCCGCAGAGGGACGTGATGAAGTGACCTCTGTGTTGGGTGTTGGGCGTCTCCAGTTGTTATTTGTAGCTCTCAAAGGGCAATAACGAGCAATATGTCCCGTGTTGCTGCAGTTATGGCACGTCACCCTAGATGAATCCCGGGGGTAGTTGTTAGGCCCCTGAGGACATGGTGGTCCTGGTGGGACTGGAGCCCGAAACTCTGGGCGTGGGGTGACGGTTGGAGTACGCGGTTCTACCTTATGAGCCAGCCGTGTAGTACCCTGGCTTACTTTCCTTGTTTCCGCGTACTCATCTGCTAGCCGAGCCGCCTCGTTTAAGTTAGCGGGACAGCGATCTCGTACCCAGTCTTGTATGTCTGCGGCCAGGTCTTGGAAGAAATGTTCCATTAGGAACAGTTGCAATGCTTCCTCCCCGGTGTTGGCCTTGCACCCTTGGACCCAATGGGATGCCACCCTTTGTAACTGGTTGGCCCATTCCATGTGGGAGTCCACAGCTTTCTTCTTGGACTCCCGGAAGCGACGGCGGTAGGCTTCTGGGGTTACGGCATATCGGGTTAGCAGCGCCTTTTTAACTTGCTGATATTGTAAAATATCCTCTGGAGCAAGAGCCCGAAAGGCTTCATTGGCTTTGCCCGACAATTTCCCAGACAAAATAGTGACCCATTGGTCTGGTGGTACTTGGTGTAGTGAGCACTGCCTCACAAAATCAGCCAAATATCCATCTATTTCAGTATTTTCTTTCCTGTAGCAGCGGGTGGGGGAGTAGGAACTGCATGTGTAATGGGCTGTCTAGCTCTTACCAGTTCCAGTTCTTGTCCCCTCTTAGTTTGTATCTCCTCCCTTGCTTCCCGGAACAGCTGGTTTATTAGTTCCACGGATGTTTCTGGATACAAGGATAATCTCCGCTGTACAATACCAGTAATTACATCTTCCTCGCTGACAGGTGCAAGGGGCTCAGTTCCTTCCATGGATCCATCCATTTCGTCCAGCTCCAGCAGGTCAGCTATCAGCTCCCTCCGTGGTCTGTTACTGGCACTCCTACCACGACTCTCCAATAAATCTTTTAGTGTGGGTCTTTTCAGCCTGGCGTACTGGGACTCCATTCAGCACTTGCTCTTTGGATAAAAGGACCATCCCACCGCTGCCAACCAATGTAACGGCTACCCAGGTAGTGAGAGGGTATCAGCCGTTGGAGACGTCCTTTTCCCTGGCAAGTTGCTGTCTGCAAGTAAAGCCGGTATAATCCCATCCACGAGACCCAGAGAGAGAGAGAGAGAGTCAGGTTCAGCTGTAACAAGGGCAGAATAATAATCCAATAGAATGCCCTTTCAAGAACGAGACAAGGCTACGTTTTGAAGGGTCAAGTAGAACTCTTTATTTTCAAGTACACAGCACACTTTTATACAGAGTTTGGAACATCCAACCCCCTTGCAATCAGAATAATTAACATGAGCCAATTATCTATCATTTAGCCTGACAAGGTGACTAGGCGTCTCGTCTGCAATTCCCCACTATACAATACACATACAATGAACTTCAATCACATTCTAAAAGTCATTTAGTGGAGGTAATTGTCTCCCAGAGACGTCCCGTCTCTGACAACAGCTATTAACCTGCAGAACACAATAACAAGGTATTTCACAAGCCGGCTCCACTAAGCATTTCAATAGCCTGAGCTAAGCATTGAAGGGTCATTGTCCTATTGACCTAGTCAGGACAAAATAAACCACTTGTAATGTGTCCAGTATCTTCTGCAATGAACTGTCAGTAATGTCCCATCTTCTGAAATACATAGTTCTGTTACAGCTACTTTTGCTGAAAAGTTTTTATTGGAAAGCGGGGAGGGCCCCGTGGTAGTCCAGTCAGTGAGTCTAGAACGAGGGGAAGATCCCACTTGGGAAATCTTGGCCTCTTTTGGGGCTTAATTCTTGACGCCCCATGGAAGAATTGCCAAACTAAGGGATGGACTGCCCATGAGGTCCCAGAGAAAGCCAACAAGGCTAAAAACTTGAACTCTAAGAGACCTGACAGATAAGGATAGGTCTAGTCCAGTTTGAAGGAAAATTAGAAAGTCTTGAAATCCTGGATTTCTGAAGGACCTGCCCGAAGCAGAGGAGAATTAGACAAATTTGGCCCAGATTCTCCCATAAACCTTATTTGTGCTTGTTCTTTTTGAGCTCATAAGGGTGGAAATCACTCTTGACGCGCACCCGAGGAATTCCAGCCTCTCCCTCTCAAGAACCAGACCGTCAGTCTCATCAGAGCAGGACAAGGGTGTAGGAGTGACCCTTCAGAAAGAAGGTCTGGCCTGAGAGGAAGAGTTACTGGATCCTGGTAGCTCAGCTGGATCAGGAGTGGAAACCAAGGCCTGTTTGGCCAGTAGGGGGCCACCATCACTACTTCGACTGCTTCCGCTTGGAGCCTCCACAGGAACTTGAGGATAATCGGGAGAAGGGGAAAGGCATACGCCCTCCTGAACCTCCATCGATCCGTCATGGCATCCGTTCCGAATGCCTGGCTGCACTGGCCCCGAGTGTAGAACTTCTCTACTTTGAAATTGCAGAGGGAAGCAAATAGATCCACTTCGGGACTGACTCCCAGGGACAAAATCCATTTGAACAACTGCACGTGGAGGGACCACTCGTTGTTGTCTAATTGAGTGCGTGAAAGGAAGTCTGCTTGAGAGTTCTGGACTCCGGGAACGAAAACTGCCGAGATGCCAGCCAGATTTTTCTGGGCCCACGTCATGAGAGGTTCGACTTCTCGAAGTGTGGAACTCAGAGTACCCCCTTGCCTTTTCACATAGGAGACTACTGTGGTGTTGTCCATCCTTAACAACACTGATTCTCCTTTCAGAAGCCGAGAGAAGGATTGGAGGGCACACCAAGCCGCCCGAAGTTCCAGGACATTCAAACATGGGTTTCTGAGGCGAGTGTCCCATTTGCCTTGGGCCAGGTTCGGTCCACAGAGGGCCCCCCAGCCAGAACCGCTGGCGTCGGTCGTGACTGTGACCCAAGAGATGGGGCAATGAAGTGGCAGTTTTGCAGGTTCTTGTGCTGGAGCCACCAGAAGAGGCTGTTCCTCATTGTTGCGGATATGTGGATAAGTTGATTCTTGTCTCCTGAATCCTGACTGGAAAGGGCCCAGAGCCTACTTGACCATGGGGGTCGTGGAGACCATCATGCCAATAATCTTTAGGCATTGTGATGCTTTCAGATGTGGGGCGTTTAGGGCCCGGGAAATCCTCTCCTGAATCACTGGAATTTTCTCCACCTGGAGAGAGATGGTGTTCTCCACTGTATCAAACTGAGCCCCTAGATATATTATACGTTGGGCTGGATCCAGGTGGCTTTTTTCCATGTTTAGGAGCCATCCAAAACTGGATAGGGTTAAGATCACATGTTCTCTGTGCATCAGCAGCTGTTCCCTGTCCTAAAACAGAACAAGGAGATCGTCTAAATCAGCCCTCAAAATTTCCACTCGCCTACTAGCATTTGGCGAGTGGATTTAAGCTGGGGGCGAGTGATGACAGGGCTGCATGACCAATCTCCCTCCAATCTGTGCCTACACTTAGAGTCCCGATGAGATTGGCGGCCGAAGAGGAAAGGTGCATGCTCGGGAAAAGTAGTCTGGTGAGCCGCGCACAGGCAGAGCAGTACACAGGTGCTCTACTTACAATTCTCATTAAGCCATGGGACCCAACAGTATGACCTCTCTGAGCCTGCCCCCCTCCCCTGGGCCCCGACCAATGTAGCTGGAGAGCAGAAAGTAATGAGTGAGGTGGAGGATTGCCAAAATTACCACTCCGGTGGAGCGCTCACTGAAAGTTGCCCTGACATGAGAGCGGCAGCCTTCTAGTTTGTGCAGTTTTCTTCTCCTTGTGCTCTATGTAAGTGTCCAACAGTTTAGCCTGAGCACTGTGAACAGACTGGTCTCAATGTGTGCTGTGCGCTGTCAGTGTGCGCTGTGCTATGGTGTCAATGGCTGTGCAGTTGTGTGGATCTCAGCGCTGGATTGTACTCCCTCCCGCTGTGCTGCAGCTCCTCTCCTCTCTGCCAGCCTGAATATAAGGGGGAAGTGGGGACATGCAAGCGTGGAGCCGCACACACAGGCTCCTGATGATGAGATGAATGGGAGAGAGAGAGAGGATGGATGGGAGTTGCAGAGGAGACAGCAAGAGAATGGGGAAGAGACCCAGCTCTAGTGCCCTGTCCCTCTGGTCTGCCCCCAGTGCCCTGTCCCTCTGGTCTGCCCCCAGTGCCCTGTCCCTCTGGTCTGTCCCCAGTGCCCTGTCCCATTTTGTTAAAGTTGTTGTTGGTAATATTTAATTTTGTAACTTGATTCTGCATAAAACATTGTCATTCCGTGAGATAATCTAAGAGGGCGTATTTACGGGTGCAATTAGGCGCAGGGCAGTGTATGAATTAGGTGGGGCAACTGGTGGCGAGTAACTCTTGAGGCCTGGCTAGTAGCTCAGGACTTGATATTTTGAGCCCTGGTCTAAATAATGATAAAGACGTACCCCCTTCAGCCTGATGAGGGCCACTACAGCCAAAAGGACTTTTAAGAAAACTTGGGGTGAAATCGTTAGCCCGTAGGGCAGGCAGATGAATTGCAGATGCTCTTGCCCGACTTGGAACCAGAGGTATTTGAGAAGCTCCTTTGCCACTGGCACGTGAAAATAAGCATCCTTTAAGTTGATCGAAATCAGCCAGTCGCCTGGCTGTATGGCTTGCTAAATGGTTGATAGAGTCTCCATTTTGAACTTTCTGTGCCTTTATAAATTTGTTCAGGTACATCAAGTCTATCACCGAGCGCCAGACGCCGCTTTTCTTTTGAACCAAGAAAAGGAGGAACTGTTCATACTTTGGGCCGCAAACCACTGCGCCCTGGGATTTCAGCAAGTCCAAGTAGGAAAGTAGACCCTGCTTCTGTTCCTCAGCACGCGGTAGTAGAGTGGAGACAAATCTGGGGGGAGGAATGCTGGAGAAGGACCATGCATGACCTTGTGAGAACGTCTTGACGACCCAGTAGTCAGAGATCGAGACATCCCGGGAGAGGGGCAAACGAGCCCCCACCCGACCCGTCTGGGCGAGCGCGACCTCAAAAAGACTTAGCCGGCTCACAACCACTGGACGCCTGACTCTTGGCGGGCTTGCGAAAGGACACTTGTCCTTTACTCCAGCTTCTTCTGAAATCCCGGCCAGGCTTGAAGAAGCGTGCTTCTCTCAAATGCTCCAGACTGTGCCTTCTGTACTGGGGTTTCTTCCGACCAAGCAGACGTCTGTTCTGGGGAAGGAAGCCCGATTTTCCGCCCGTGGCCTTAGATATGGCATTGTCTAATTTGTTGCTAAATAGTGAAGACCCCTTGAAAGGAATCTTGCACCAGGTTTGCTTGGTTTGCTAAGTCCCGCTTAGCCGTAACTGAGGACAGCATGATTTGAGTTCCCCCAGGAAGGCTACCGCCAGTTTCAGGTCCACACCTGCCTAACTTCTAGCCAGTTCTTCTGAAATACCTACATTCTTCTTCCATGCTTCCATAGCCTTGGACATGGCTGCTAGGGCCAAGGCAGGTTTACAAGCTGTGTCGGCAAGATCCTCTTGAGGTCCTGATCTATCCTTCTGTCAAGACCATCCTTGAAGGAAACCACATCATCCAAAGGGAGAGTCACGTGTTTTGGCCAGACGCATTACCGCTGCATCTACAAGAGGAATGTTTTCCAGGTACTTCACTTCATCCACCTTGAAATTATATAACCTGGAGGTTTTATTTGTCATGGAAGACTTCCTGTCCACTTTGCTCCATTCCTCATCAAAAATGCCCTTCAATTCAGCCAAGAGCGGAAAGCTTGGCCGCTCTTTCCCCAGTTGTTTAAAAAATGTTTTCTGTTTCGCTGGGGGAGTGGAAGGGTCTTCCCACATAAGGGCCTCCTTAATTGCTTTAATTAGCTGAGAAACTAGGGAGAAGTCGAAGCCTCCACTTTCTTCATCCCCTCCCAACTCGCCATCAGAAGATTCAGGCGAGGAAACAGAGCTGGGAAGGGCCCAGATCCTCATGGGCCTCATCAGCCAGGGAGCCAGACAGAGTGGTGGCAGACTGACTCCGTGTGTGGGATGTATCCATTTCCTTCTAGGATTGTTGCACCACCCACTTCACAAGAGACTCTATACGCAGATTTTCTGTCTCTTTTTCCCCAACCGCTTGGGCATAACAACGGTCGCATAAGGACTTGCCCTCCGGGACTCGTGTACCACATCCCCAGCAGGCTCTGCGATCAGATCGGCTGTCATTGCGGTGGGAGCGGTGTCTGGAGGAGGAATGGGAACATCTCCTCAGGTGGTGATTTCCAGACGGAGAGTCTCGTCTAGATCTTGATGATGAGTGCTGTTGTGGCCTGGCAAGGTCTGTGTCGTTCTGGACTATGATTTGAGGGTCTGATCTGGAAGGGCTGGAAGAGAAAAGAGAATTGGTGGGGGGAGCAAGATATGACATCAGAAAACGCAAACGTTTGCGACTGTACCTCAACCCCTCCCTTCATCTGCACACACCTTGTGCGTGAGGGCTGGCCACATGAAGGCGGTGGCCTTTCCATGACCTCTGGACGAAAAACTTCACAACACGCAGTACTGAGAGGTGAGCTTTATTTTATGGGTATGGGGTCCTATAGCATCTCAATCTTTTCTTGGCCGGAATTCTGACAGAAAAAGTGCGATGAAGCATACACACGGTCAGAATTCGCAACAAAAAGCTCACATCGCACTTTTCTCTTCGGGAATCGCAATCGTGTGTACGAGGCATTATAGTTTTATCACTGTGAAAAAAGTCAATCTATTCTCCTGATGATATATACACCAATGCCCAGGCTAATATTTGAGAATAGCAATTATACAGACAGATTTTACTTTGTGATTTTATCCTCTATTGCAGTATATCCTTTTTTTTGTGAAATGGTAAGGGTACAATATACCCTATTACCAATTAACATAGGGGGAGCCCGGGATCTGGAGTTCCCCTTTGTTAAACGGGGCTTCCAGATTTTGATAAGCCCCCCACCCGCAGACCCCCACAAACACCGGGCAAGGGTTGTGGGGATGGACATCCTCCCCATGTTAAGGGCATGTGGCCTGGTACGGTTCAGGAGGGGGGCATTCTCTCGACCCCCCCTCTTTTCCTGCGGCCTGCCAGGTTGCATGCTCGGATAAGGGCCTGGTATGGATTTTTGGGAGGACTCCGCCCATTTAAAAAATAAATAAAAAAATTGGTTCCCTGCACAAAATTTCATTTGTGAAGGAAAAAAATCAATTTAAAATTACTCAGGTCCCGGCAATACAGATAAAAGTCATTGGCCCAGATTCAGGTAGAATCGCGCAATATTTGCGTGGGCAAAGAGCAAATTTTTTTCTCTGCGCCCACGCAAATATTGCGCTTTGCCCGCGATTCACGGAGCAGTTGCTCCGTAAATTGCGCGGGCAATATGCTAAACAGCCGGGCGCAAGGCTGCCTAATGTAAATGATCCCGCCGGGGGCGGGAATCATTTAAATTAGGCGCGCTCCCGCGCCGAGCGAACAGCGCATGCTCCGTCGGGAAACTTTCCCGACGTGCATTGCGGCAAATGACGTTGCAAGGACGTCATTTGCTTCTAAGTGAACGTGAATGGCGTCCAGCGCCATTCACGGTTCACTTACGTAAACGACGTGAAATTTTAATTTCACGGGCGGGAGGCGCAGCTATACTTTAGCATTGGCTGCGCCTGCTATTAGCAGGAGCAGCCTTATGCTAAAGGCGCCGTACGGAAACTCCGTACCTTGCGTACGCAGGGCCCGCGCAACTTTTGTGAATCGGTGGTAGTATGCAATTTGCATACTATACGCCGATCACAAAGGCCGCGCCCCCTAGCGGCCAACGCAAGAATGCAGCCTGGGATGTGAAGGCATAAGGAGGCTTATGTTTGTCACATCCTAGGCTGCAGTCGGTGTAACGAGGTTCCTGAATCAGGAGCACTCGTTACACCGGAGCAAGTAAGCACTTGCGCCGCGCAACTATGGTTGCGCGGGCGCAAGTGCTTCTTGAATCTGGGCCACTGAAAAAAACAGCAGGGGTTCCCCTTAATATTCATACCAGACCCAAAGGGCCTGGTAATGGACTAGGGGGACCACTGCCGTTTTTTTCAATGACTTTTCTCTGTATTGCCAGGACCTGGCAAGTACTTTTAAATTACTTTTTTTCCTTCAAAAAAGACATTTTGTGCAGGGACAGTTCTAAGCATGGGAAACACGCGCCACTTTACAGGCATACTATACACACCCCCCCCAGGTACGAAATTTAAAGGAATATTTCACTTTTATTGTTTCACTTTAAGCATTATTAAAATCACTGCTCCCGAAAAAACTGACGTTTTTAAAACTTTTTTTTGTATTGATACATGTTCCCTGGGGCAGGACCCGGCTCCCCAAACACTTTTTAGGACAATAACTTGCACATTAGCCTTTAAAATTAGCACTTTTAATTTCTCACGTTCGAGTCCCATAGACTTTAACAGTGTTCGAATGTTCGCGTGAACTTTTGGTTTGTTCGCATGTTCTGGATGCGAACCGAACCGCGGGGTTTTCGGCTCATCCCTATGTGAGAGCACTGAAAGCTGAAAATTGGTCTGTTTAGGAAGAGGGGTTTAAGTGCCCAGTGGTCAAGTGGTTAATACATTGAAATTATAGAGTCCGTTTTAAGAAGCTGTGCACATATAAGAGAATACCAGTTAATAGAAGAATGTGAGACAAACTGAGTGATGATCCAAGTGCAAAATTAACACAAAAACTCTTGTAGGTAGATTCAGGTACATTGGAATAACTTTAGGGCGGCGTAGCCTAGCCTGTTTAGGCTACACCGCTGTAAATTCAGAATTTCGCGGCGGGAACGGCGGACATACTTAACATTACTATTCCACTAGAGCCTAGCTCTAATTTTAGGCGGCCTATCTCTTACGCAAACGGCGTAAAAGTACTGCGTCGGCCTGGCGTTCGTTCGTGAATCGGCGTATACCCTGATTTACATAATCTACGCCGGCCACAATGGAAGCGCCATCTAGCGGCCATCAGCAACATTGCAATCTAAGATAGGACGGCGCAAGCTGTCGTATCTTAGATATGTTTAAGTGTATCTCTGTTAGAGAATACACTTAAACATAGGTCGGTGCAGATTCAGAGTTAGGTCGGCTTATCTGTAGATAAGCCGGCCTAACTCTTTCTGAATCTACCTATTGGTGTGTTGTGGTCACAATCCCTTGCACCATCCAGAGTCCACCCTGTGTGTCTTTGCAGCTCACCTCAGGTAAAGACCACAAAAGTCTGGCAGCACTTTTTGGTGTATAAAATCTTGCTACAGGACACTGTGTAACCTCCTCTCATCCAATCTCAAATTCAGGATAGAATATGTAAGGCAATTTAGATAATCAGCAACTCTCCCAATGAACCGTCATACATCTTCTCCTCCACTCAGTAAGGGCTCTCTTCTGCTGCCACTTCCAGCAATGTCTACTCTCTACATCCTCCTGACTCACCTCTCACTCAGAACTTCTTGTCTGTACCTATACCGTTGTGGTCTTTACCTGATGTGAGCTTCTAGCACACACTGGGTGGACCCTGTATGGAGCAAGGGGGTGTGACCACAACACACCAAGAGTTTTTGTTAGGGTTGCCACCTTTTCTTCAAGTCAAAAACACTATAGCGGTGCACAGCAATTTTTAAAACTATACAGTACATATATTTTGTGATTAACTACTTGGAGCCCTGGCTATTGTAAAATGACAGCCACAAGGTGGCTCTACAGATTCCCCCCCCCCCCCCACTTCAGACTTCACCAAGAACAAGAGACTTGCTCACAGTTTATTAGCTTATATCGTCTCTGCTACAGTTTCTCATCATTTGTGGGGTTTTTTTTCTTTTTTTTCCTCCACCTTTTTTTTCTTTTCCTTCTTTTTCTTTTTCTTTTCCTTTCCCCATCTTTTTTTTCCCTATTTTTCCCACCTCGATACTGTTCTTCAAGCCTTCCATGTTATACGTCTCTTCTACTGAGTCGATCCACTCCCATATAGATGGGCACTCCACCTCCTGCCATTTTTTTGGGATCAACCTTTTGGCCATGTTTAACAAATGTGGTATCAGGGTTTCTTTGTATCAGGGTTTTCTCACCTCCATGAAAAAGTACTATCTACGGGTCATTTTTATCTCCCTCTTGGTAATTTCTTTTATCAAATCTAAAAAAAAAATAACAGAACTTTTGGGCATTCCCACCATAGGTGGGCCATTGTGCTTGCAGCCCCGCCAGCAGTCAGCCGACTGTCCCCCTTTAAATTTGCTCAGTTTATCTGGTGTTGCATACCAGCCTGCTATACACTTATAATTTATTTCTGTGGTCCTATTGTCCACGGCCGAGGAGTAGGTCAGTTTTAAAAATGTTCCTACTGTGATATTATCCTTCTGTGTTCCTAACTCCCGGTCCCATTTTTTTAAAATGGAGGCAGCTCCAGTTCGTCCACTGCCAGTAATATCTTATAAAGCCTTGATATAATGCCTTTAGGTTTATCCGTGATTAGGGATGAGCCGAACACCCCCTTGTTCGGTTCACACCAGAACTTGCGAACACACCAAATGTTCGTGTGAACTTTAGAACCCCGTTAAAGTCTATGGGACTCGAACATTTTAAATCTAAAGTGCTAATTTTAAAGGCTAATATGCAAGTTATTGTCCTAAAAAGTATTTGGGGACCTGGGTCCTGTCCCAGGGGACATGTATCAATGCAAAAAAAAGTTTTAAAAACGGACGTTTTTTCGGGAGCAGTGTATTTAATAATGCTAAAAGTGAAACAATAAAAGTGAAATATTACTTAAAATTTGGTACCTAGGGGGGGGTGTAAAGTTAGCATGTGAAATAGCGCATGTTTCCAGTACATAGAACTGTCCCTGCACAAAGTGTCATTTCTGAAAGGAAAACAAGTCTTTTAAAACCGGACTTGCGGCTATAATGAATTGTCGGCTCTGGCAATTCAGAGAGAATTCATTCATAAAAAATAAAAAAATTGCGTAGGGGTCCCCCCAAATTCCATTACCAGGCCCTTCAGGTCTGGAATGAATATTAAGGGGAACCCCGCCGTCAATTAAAAAAAAAATTACGTGGGGTTCCCCCCAAATATCCATTCCAGACCCTTCAGGTCTGGTGTGGATTTTAAGGGGAACTCCACCCCAAATTTAAAAAAAAAATGGCGTGGAGTTCCCCCAAAAATTCACACCAGACCCCTTATCCGAGCACGTTAACCTGGCCGGCCGCAGAAAACAGGGGGGGGACAGAGTGTGGCCCCCCCTCTCCTGAACTGTACCAGGCCACATGCCCTCAACATGGGGAGGATGTCCCCATGTTGATGGGGACAAGGGCCTCATCCCCACAACCCTTGCCAGGTGGTTGTGGGGGTCTGCAGGCGGGGGGCTTATCAGAATCTGGAAGACCCCTTTAACAAAGGGCACCCCCAGATCCTTCCCCCCCCTATGTGAATTGGTAATGGGGTACATTGTACCCCTACCATTTCACAAAGGAAGTGTAAATAGTTGGAAAAAACACACAAACATCGTAGAAAAAAGTCCTTTATTAATAAAAAAAATAATAATAATCCAGCGGTGATAATCCACTCTCGGTCCCGGCTTTCTGCTCCAATGTTGTCTTTATCCAGCGACGGGTGCGGGTGATCTCCGGTCCAGCGATGAGAAGATCCATCCATCCAGAGCGCAGCATCGCCGACCTCCTCTCACCGCTAGACACAGCCCAGCGAATGACGCGGCTGAAGCTGTGACATTTCTTATATAGGGGAGGCGGGGTCACCCATCACATGACCCCGCACCCTCTGACGCACCCTCTGCTACGTCACTGGGGAAGCCCAGGAAGGGGGAAGACTGGGCTTACCCAGTAACATAGCAGAGGGTGCGTCAGAGGGGGCGGGGTCACGTGACGGGTGGCCCCGCCTCCCCTATATAAGAAATGTCAAAGCCACAGCGCGTCATTCGCTGGGCGGTGTCCAGCGGTGAGAGAAGGT
Source organism: Rana temporaria (assembly GCF_905171775.1). Taxonomy (NCBI): domain Eukaryota; kingdom Metazoa; phylum Chordata; class Amphibia; order Anura; family Ranidae; genus Rana; species Rana temporaria. The sequence continues at coordinate 302,749,738 of NC_053491.1, forward strand.
CGGCGATGCTGCGCTCTGGATGGATGGATCCCCATTACCCCATGCCCCCATTACCAATTCACATAGGGGGGGGCCAGGATCTTGGGGTCTTCTTTGTTAAAGGGGTCTTCCAGAATCTGATAAGCCCCCTGCCCGCAGACCCCCACAACCACCGGGCAAGGGTTGTGGGGATGAGGCCCTTGTCCCCATCAACATGGGGACATCCTCCCTATGTTGAGGGCATGTGGCATGTACGGTTCAGAATAGGGGGGGGCCGCACTCTGTCCCCCCCTCTTTTCTGCGGCCAGCCAGGTTAACGTGCTCGGATAAGGGGTCTGGTGTGATTTTTTCGGGGAACTCCACGCCATTTTTATTCGGGGTGGAGTTCCCCTAAAATCCACACCAGACCTGAAGGGTCTGGAATGGATATTGGGGGGAACCCCACGTCATTTTTTTAAGTTGACGGCGGGGTTCCCCTTAATATCCATTCCAGACCTGAAGGGCCTGGTAATGGAATTTGGGGGGACCCCCATGCTATTTTTTTTTTTTTATATGAATTCGCTCTGAATTGCCAGAGCCGACAATTCATTATAGCCGCAAGTCCGGTTTTAAAATACTTTTTTTCCTTTCAGAAATGACACTTAGTGCAATGTACGGGAAATGACACTTAGTTCTATGTACGGGAAACATGCTATTTCACATGCTAACTTTACACCCCCCCCAGGTACGAAATTTAAAGTAATATTTCACTTTTATTGTTTCACTTTTAGCATTATCAAATTCACTGCTCCCGAAAAAACGGCCGTTTTTAAAACTTTTTTTTGCATTGATACATGTCCCCTGGGACAGGACCCAGGTCCCCAAACACTTTTTAGGACAATAAATTGCATATTAGCCTTTAAAATTAGGACTTTAGATTTCTCCCATAGACTTTAACAGGGTGTTCCGCGGCTTTTCGAATTTGCCGCGAACACCCCTAATTGTTCGTTGTTCGCCGAACAGGCGAACAGGCAATGTTTGAGTCGAACATGAGTTTGACTCGAACTCGAAGCTCATCCCTATCCGTGATACATAACCTTTCCAGTGCTGTAAGCTGCTCCCCTGACCTTAATGGTTAGGGTAAGCTTTGGACAAAGTGGCACAACTGTCGATATTATGCTTCCCAATTTTACCTTAGACAGTGCATTTTCTATCTTTACCCATCTTTTTTCCTGGTTATCTCTGGCCCACTCCATGACCCGAGACAGCACCACCACATTATAATATTTTCTGATGTTCATATTTTTTTTCTTGTTTTAATACCAAGAAGGAGATTCTATGTTTTTTATTCTTCCAAATGTAATTCATTAACAGAGATTTGAGTACTCTAAGATAAGGTTGCGGCAATGCTACATCTGGAATTTATACGGAATTTTTGGAAGGAGGACCATCTTCAAGAAATTAATTCGTCCTAGCCATGAAATTGGTCTGTTTATTACCCTTCTGATTTCCGTTTTAATTTCATCAAGTAGGGGAATATAATTTACTTTATATACTTTCTTAATTTAATTGGCGAGTTTAATTCCAAAGGGGCAGATCCACAAAGCACTTACGCTGGCGTATCTTGAGATGCGCGGCGTAAGTGTAAATATGCGCCGTCGTATCTATGCGCCGTATCCCCAAAACGAGATACGCCTGAAAAATAGTTTTTTCCGACCAACGTAATTTTTCTACACCGGCGCATCGTGGGCTCAAAAATACGCTGGACGCACCATTGTTTTGACTATGCAAATATGCAAATGAGCGAGATACGGCGATCCACGAAAGTACGTGTGTCCGGCGCAGGCTACGCGCTGTGCGCGTAAGCTGTACGTTCGGTCTAAAGTTACCCCTCATAAAAGCAGCTTTAACTTTGCACCAGACGTGTGCAGGTCAGCTTCAGCAGCACCGTTAGGGACGAGCTGAGCACCCACACTTGCAGGACAACAATCTGTATGCCAACATGCCAGGGGCATCCATGGTCATAGCTATACTCCTGGCTTTGGATGCACGTAGAAGGAGGAGGGCACGGAGGAGGAGGGCACGGGAGAGGAGGGCACGGGAGAGGATATACCGACCGCGCATAAACCTCTTTGGCATGGGGGATTCAGAGGTGTATCGCATCTTCAGATTCAGCCCTGCTGTCATCCTGGAATTAACCACAACCCTGAAAGATGACATCACCAGCCAGACACACCGCTCACATGCAGTGGAGCCACTGGTCAAGGTACTGGCAACACTCCATTTCCTTGCCAGCGGCTCGTTTCAGCATACAAGTGGAGTTGTGGCTGGGATGGCACAATCCTCCATTAGCAGATGTGTGCACCAGGTTGTCCCCGCAATCCTCAGACGCATGGCCAACCAAATCATCAGACCCACCCAGGAGCATCTGCGGGTGAAGGCAATGCGGGATTTCTACAGAATTGCAGAATTCCCATGCACCGTGGGGGCCATTGATTGGACACATGTGGCACTACGGCCCTCCCCGTGACAGAGAGTACATATACCGCAATCGGAAGCACTGGCATTTCATCAACGTACAGGTGATAGCCGATGCCCAATGCCTCATATAATAAAAAGGAGATATATAGCGCAACCCCCAATAGAATAAATGAATAGTGAAAAAACAAAACTCAAAATTGAATGTGACAAAAAATATTAAGTGAATCTATTAGGTAGATTCACAAAGAGTTAGGCCGGCTTATCTACCTAACTGAATCTAAGCCGGCCTATGTTTAAGTGTATTCTCAAACAGAGATACACTTAAACATACCTATGATAGGCTGGCTTGCGCCATTCTATCTTAGGCTGCAATGTTTCTTTTGCCCGCTAGATTGTGGCCGGCCTAGATTATGCAAATGAGGGGCTATGCCGATTCCCGACGATTTACGAGCGTACGCCGGGCCTACACCGTCGAGTTACGTCGTTTCCGTAAGGGATAGGCCGCCGAAATTTAGAGCTATGCTCTAGTGGACTAACTATTGTTAAGTATGGCCGCCGTTCCCGCCGCGAGGTTCGAATTTTTAGCGTCGTTTGCATAAGTCGTCTGCACATCGGGAGTTACGCCGCTTATGTCCGCGTTGAAATCAATAAGGCCGTACGGCGTACTTAGCCGCAATGCGCCCTGGGAAATGTAGTCGCCCGGCGCATACGCAGTACACAAAAACGTCGAAAAACGTGAGGTCAAGCCTCATTTCAATAATACACGCCCCCTCCCAGTCATTTGAATTAGGCGCGCTTACGCCCGCTCGTTTTAGGCTACGCCGCCTAAAATTTGAAGGTAAGTGGTTTGAGAATCACTTTTAACCTAAATAATTTAAGGCGGTGTAGCCTAAAAAGACTAGGCTAGGCCGTCCTAATAATAGGCCATTCTATGTGAATCTACCTATATGTGTCTACTGAAATTTTTATTTATTTTTTTCAAAACATATATTAACAAATAGGTAGATTCACAAAGAGTTAGGCCGGCTTATCTACAGATAAGCCGCCCTTACTCTAAATCTAAGCCGGCCTATGTTTAAGTGTATTCTCAAACAGAGATACACTTAAACATACCTAAGATAGGCTGGTTTGCGCTATTCTATCTTAGGCTGCAATGTTTCTTTTGCCCGCTAGATGGCGCTGCCATTGCGGCCGGCCTAGATTATGTAAATGAGGGGCTACACCGATTCCCGACGATTTACGAGCGTACGCCGGGCCTACACCGTCAAGTTACGTTGTTTCCGTACGCGATAGGCCGCCTAAAGTTATTCCACCTATGAGGTGGAATAACAATGTTAAGTATGGCGGCCGTTCCCGCTGCGAGGTTCGAATTTTTTACGTTGTTTGCGCAAGTCGTCCGCGAATCGGGATTTACGTCGTTTACGTACGCGTCAAAATCAATAGGCCCGTACGGCCTACTTAGCCGCAATGCGCACTGGGAAATGTAGTCGCCCGGCGCATGCGCAGTGTAAAAAACGTCAAAAAACGTGAGGTCAAGCCTCATTTCAACAATACACGACCCCCTCCCAGTCATTTGAATTAGGCGCGCTTACGCCCGCTCGTTTTAGGCTACGCCGCCTAAAATTTGAAGGTAAGTGGTTTGAGAATCACTTTTAACCTAAATAATTTAAGGCGGTGTAGCCTAAAAAGAGTAGGCTAGGCCGTCCTAATTTTAGGCGCCCGTACGTGAATCCACCCCATAGAGTCCACTTGGTTTGAATGAGAACACCGGATCGCTGGTCAAACAATGTAGCTAAATCTTCCACACAGTAATAAAGCTTCAATATGCAGGAATACAAGATGTAAAATCCGGGCTAGCTGGCCCCTTACCAGAAAAGATGGATCCCTGTAAAAAGAGATCATACAGGCACAAGGTAAGGATTCTTTGAACCGGAGGGGTGCAGGGGAAGAAGGTCCGTCTTCACAGGTTCCGAGGAACACTCACACTCTGCTCTGCTCCGTTTGTTTACAGCTCTCCCGGAGATGACATGGTCAGCAAATGCAATTAGAGGAAAAAGAGGGCTTCATAGCGCAACAAGTTTAAAAAGTTCATGGACATCAAAGTTTGGCAACCACATTTTCATGAGTTCAACAGTTAAAAAGAGGAGTATCCAATATCCGTATGAGACGTATCTTTTTGCAGTATTCGGTAAATACAGATATGCTAAGTGGCTGTGTCTGATACTGGAGCTTCCATCCGACGTGGCGTTTCACCTGATAAGGTTTCTACAGGGAAAGGAAGGCCTTACACAATGCCTCATATGGCACGTCCGTGCCAAACACCCAGGGTCCAGCCATGACAGCTACATATACCGTCAAAGCCCCATCCCAACAGAATTTGAACAGAACGTGTATGGAGACAGCTGGCTGGCTGGTGAGTGACATGGGTGTCAGGCATGACTGTCCTACCCCATGATGCAGACATCACGAGGGGTACATGCACGACTAACATCCTCCTTCTTTTCCCTTCCAGGTGACTCTGCATATGCACTTGGACCCCATCTCATGACTCCATACCGGAATCCCCAAACCCCAGGAGAGCAAAGATACAATGATGCACACACACGTACCCGTGGAGTGGTGGAACGCACCTTTGGCCTCCTGAAATCCCGTTTCGGATGCCTGGATAAGTCTGGGGGTACCCTGTTGTATTCCCCAAACTTCGTGTGCCAGATCATCGGTGCATGTTGCATGCTGCACAACTTTGCCATGAGAAAGGGCCTGGAGATTGACATACGTGATGACCTGACCCCCGAACCAGACAATCCCCCCATAACCGAGGATACCCCGTCTTCTGAGGGAAGAGCAGTCAGGAGATGCCTCACAGTAGGCATCTTTGCACGTTAAACACACACATTAATCATGGCACAAGCACAATGCACGCATGCACACCACTGTGGTCCCTAGCACACACACCCCACATCCTCATCACATTGGATTAGCCCAAGTCCACCATTCAGGACTTGGGAGCAGCAACGCCATGACAAGGCTCCAATTATGTTACTGGACATTCATACACCATTTACACGGACCTGGGGATCACTTCTCCCTGGTCCTGGGGATCCCTTCTCCCCAACAACTGAGGGTGACACCCCTTTTCCGGCAGGAATGTCACCCCCACATTCATACATTAGTCACACTGTAGCCTGCCTGGGCTACAAAAAAATAAAAATACTCATAACCTGAGTCAAAATAGAAAAATATACATAAAAAACTCAAGTAAAAAAAAAAACAAGAACAAAATTACCGGCGCTGCCGTGCCCCACGCCTGCCGCGGCCCAGGCTCCTCAGGGGAGACTCATTGGGGGCATCAGGAGAAGCATCCCCTGGTCTCAGGCCACCTGGCGGCCTGCCCTCAAACGCCAAGGCGATGCGGGTGAGGACCACATTGGTGTCCTCATGCAGCCTCACCCCCGCCTGGATGGCTGCCGTGTTGGCCCTGACAGCCTCTGTGAGGGTGCGGACATCTTCACCCACGCCTGCTGTGGTGGTCTGCATATCAGCCATGCAGGTAACCAGAACTGATGAGTTGCATGCCACATCTTGCATAGCTTCCTTTATGGAAGCCATGCTGTCTGCCATGTGGTCCATTCTCCTCACCACCTCACCCAGATGGTGGATCTGGCGGGCCTGGTCCCTCCAGATGTTCTCTGGCAGAACGTCTGCCACCCCCCTTGTCTTCCGGGTCGCCTTCCTGGGTCCTGATGAGGCTTGGGGCCTAGAAGAACGGGAGACCCTTGGGGGGAAGCCCTGTTGGGGGGGAGTGGGAGGGGCTACCCCTGATGGAGGCCTGCCTGGTGCCAGCACCAGGGGAAGACTCCTCTAAATGGAGACTCACTTCATTGCCAGACATCACCTCCTCCTCCTCAACCTCCTCCTGAGAAGTGTGGCCACTCCCCTCCATAGAGGACTCCGGGCTTGCCAGGTGGTCAGAGGCAGCCTGATGTCCGGGGGAGGTTGTGGACTGGCCAGATGGCCCAGCACCCTCCTACACATCTGTGGATGACACAAAACATTCACAGGTTGGAGGATCCACACACTTGTCACATGTTCCCTTCCACCCCCACACATGCTACACACCAGATAGGAGATAAAACACACTTACCTGTCCTCAAGGCATCCGCAATGGAGTCAAATCCAGGAACTCCCTCCACTTGATGCCTGTGGAGGCACTATGCAACCACCCGCTCCTCAGCATTGAGCGTCTCCCTAGTGGCTGGTCCCCCCCCAGTGCCCCTGGCATGAGTGGCATTTCTCGCCATCTTACCTCGCACCACGCGCCGCAGATCATTGATCTTTTTCAAGATCTCATTGGGGGTCCTGGTCTCACTCCCCAAAGCATTGACATCATCTACGATCTCTTGCAGGATCTCCCTCCTCCTGGCCTGGGTGGTGTTCACACTCTCTGGCCCATGGAGGTAACGATCATTCAGGGCCATGGCCCTGACAATGATGGCCTTCTCCTGTGGGCTGTAATTGTGCTTGCGCTTCTTCTCTGCTGCTGGAGCAGACATGGCTCTAACAGAATAACTTGCACAAATACCTGCACAAAAAAGGACAAAAGCACCTTACTTCAGGGGGGAAACAAACGGATGTACTTTTGCACTGGCCGGGCGCATGTCTGGGCGTATTTATGCCCTGGGCGTATCTCACTAATTACGCCGGGCCTAGTTCGTATTTCACTGATTACGCCGGGCCGAGTTCTGAGCATGCGCAGAGAGGCGCTGAACATAGTCAGCATCATTGCGCATGCGCCGTCCGGCCGGCCCTTCATTCCTTCATTTGCATGGGCTCACGGCTCATTTCAATGGAACACGCCCACTTCCTTCCTACTTTCAATTACGCCAGCTTACGCCTCGTAATTTACGTTTGGGGCCAACGCATCGTCGGGCGCAAACACTCTGAGGATACGGTACTTGCCTCTCTAAGTTGAGCCGGCGTAACGTAAATTAGATGCGCTACGCCGGTCTATATATGCGCCGATGTACGTGGATCTACCCCTAAGTATGTAAGTTCCTTTCGCCAGGGAAACCCAAACTCCAACCTTAAGAGCCGTTTTTCTGATTTACTAATATTTACATTTAGAATCTCTGTCTTTTTTACATTGATTTTAAAATGTGAGATCTCCCCATACTGATTAAGGATTTTTAATAAATTCGGAATTGTAATCCTAGGGTTGACGATATAAAACAATACGTCATCTGCAAAAGCAGATCGTTTATGTTCATCCTCATCTACTTTGATACCTTTCACATTAGGGCTATTACGGACACTAGCCAGAAGGGGCTCTAGAGACAACACAAACAAGAGCGGCGAGAGGGGACACCCCTGTCTCGTACCGTTTTTCATCTCAAATGCTGGGGATAACCTACCATTTATTGTTATCCTTGCCGATAGGTGGTGGTACAATGTTTTAATCCACTGGATCATCCTAGGTCCAATACCCATAGTTTCCAGGGTTTGTATCATGAGTCCCCAGTCTACCCTGTCGAATGCTTTTTCCACATCAATCGACAGGAGTAGACCTGGGGACCCATTCTTTTTCATCTTTCTAAAGGAGTAAAAGTGCTCTCACCCCATTGTCCCTCCCCTCTCTTCCAGGGATGAATCCCACCTGATCTGAATGGACCAGTGTGATCATCAGCCCTTTCATTCATTCTGCTAACACTTTTGCATACAATTTGGTGTCAGCTTTAAGCAACAAAATCAGCCTTTATCCAGAACAAAGCCTCTCGTCTTTACCTTCCTTTGGAATTACTATGATTGTAGCTGCTAGAGCCTCCCTGCTCATTTCATATTCGGTCCTTAATCCATTGTAATACTGACACAGTCTTGGAATCAAAATCTCCCTACACTTTTTAAAGTGGAGCGTTGTAAACCCGTCTGGGCCAGGGCTTTTGCCCAGGGCTGAGTCAGTTATTGGTTTGCCCAAGATTGATTTTTCGCTCTGACCGATATTGGGCAATCTTGTACCTTCTAGGAACTCTTTTATTTTTACCCTTTTCTCCCCTTTCCACCAGCTCTTCTGCTCTACAGAATACAGCCCCTCATAGTAATTTTTAAAAGTTTCTGCTATCTCCTTTGTTGAATATATCACCTCTCCCTTCTTATTTTTAATTTTTTCTATGTAATTTCTGTTTTTCTTTTTCTGCACTATTTTTGCTAGATGTTTACTGGGTTTATTTCCCCACATGTACCTTTCTTTTGCAATAATGTTAAATTTCCTTTTAGTCTCTTGCTCCATAAACTCTTTGGGCCAGATTCTCACCGACTTACGTTGGCGTGTCAGTAGATACGCCATCGTAAGTCCAAATCTGCGCCGTCGTATATTTAAGCGTATTCTGGAAACCAGATACGTTTAAATTTGGCTAAGATACGAGCGGCGTAAGTCTCCTACGCCGTCGTATCTTAGGGTGCATATTTACGCTGGCCGCTAGGTGGCCTTTCCGTTGTTTTCCACGTTGAATATGCAAATGAGCAAGATACGCCGATTCACGAACGTACGTACGCCCGTCGCAATTAGTTACAGTAGACATACGCCGGCGTAAGGATAAAGCAGGTCTCTAGGTGGCGTAGCCCATGCAAAGTATGGACGTCAGAACAAGCGTATCTTTTTACGTCGTTTGCGTAAGTCGTACGCGAATAGGGCTGTGCGTAAGTTACGTTCATGTCGTAGGCAGTGTTCGACGTATCTTAGGCATTCTATCCGATGCATGCGCACTGGGATACGTCCACGGACGGCGCATGCGCCGTACGTTCAAAACGTCATTTACGTGGGGTCATGCTTTATTTGCATAAAACACGCCCACCTCTTCCCAATTTGAATTAGGCGCGCTTACGCCAGCACATTTACGATACGCCGGCGTAACTTAGGACGCAAGTGCTTTGTGAATACAGCACTTGCCTCTCTAAGTTGCGGCGGCGTAGCGTAAATACGATACGCTATGCTCGCCCACACTTACGCCGGGGTACGTGAATCTAGGCCTTTAAGTTCGTCTCTTTTTCTAACTCATTTGTGATAGAGCTCTTGTTGTTTCCTCTGTTGTTTTTTATGTTCTTGTTCAATTTTAAATATTTCTACAGCCAGGATATTAATTTTCCTATTCCTCTCTTTTTTCTTCCTTGCCCCCTCCGATATCAGAATCCCTCTGATATAGGCTTTATGAGCCTCCCATATGGTTGCCCCTGACATTGCTTCGGTGTCATTTACCATAAAATATTGATTTAACTCTTTTCACCCTTGCTAGGCCTTCTTTGTCCCGGATCAGTTCTTTGTTTAATCTGCAAGCAGGGATATTAATTTTCATGCTCACAGGAACATGATCTGATAGTGAAACTATTTCTATTCTCGAGTCTACTATCATTTCCAGCAATGTATTCTATTCTAGAGTAATCCCGCTGTTTTGAGTGCAGTATTCTCCAGATGTCCACCATCTGGCTATTATGCATTTTTTTTTTAATCTTTTTTAACTGTGCGTTGTTTGTCCCCAGGACGTACTATTCACATCTGACTCCATACAAAAGTTCAAATCACCCATCAAGATCACATACCCTGCCTTGAAATCCTTCAGTTTTCCTAAGATTTCACTGAAATATTTGATTGGGCTCACATTGGGGGCGTAGATGTTCGCCATGGTACTCTCCATCTCCCCTAATTTCCCTTTTAAAAAGAGAAATCTTCCTTCTACATCCGTCATCCTGTCCTCCAATGTGAACCGCACCCCTTTGCAAATCCTATTGCCACTCCCCTTGCTAGTTTTGTAATAGTATCCCCATAATACCATGTCGGGAAGTCCGGGGAATATAATTTAACATTTGATCCCAGGATCAGGTGGGTCTCCTGTAGAAATACTACCTCCGCTCTATAACGTTTAAGCTCTCTTAATATCCTGTGCCTCTTGGTGGGAGTGTTAAGACCTCTAACGTTATAAGTCATAAACTTAATAGCTGTCATCTCGTCCTCTCTTTTTCCTTTTTTCTTTCTTTCCGCCTTTCCCCTTTTCTGCCCTGTGCACTTTCGCCCTGTCTGCCATCGGATTTTTCCGTACTTTCTTGGTAAATCAGTGAGGTAGCTCCCCCCCTCCCCGTTCCCCTCCCTCTCTAGTGTTTTATAGAACTGGTCGCTGCACTGTTTTTTGGCGTTTTTGGGGCACTGCCCTTCGTAGTTTTACTTACCGTCTTACTCATGATAATTTTCTTGACCGCTCTTAGGTCGCGTACACACGGTCGTTCCAAACCGATGAGAATGGTCCGACGGGCCATTTTCATCGGTTCACCGCTGAAGTGGCCTGATGGTCTGATGTGCGTACACACCATCGTTCCAAAAATCGATCGGGTCAGAACGCGGTGACGTCAAACACACAACGTGCTGAATAAAACGAAGTTCAATGCTTCCAAGCATGCGTCGACTTGATTCTGAGCATGCGCGGGTTTTGAACCGATGCTTTCTGTACTAACCATCGGTTTGGACCGATCGGGCAGCGGTCCATCGGTTCGATTTTAAAGCATGTTTTAAAACAGACCGATGGGCTATACACACGGTCGGTTTGGACCAATGAAACAACCTCGGTCCATTCTCATTGGTTTTGTCCGACCGTGTGTACGCGGCCTAATACGCTTCCCCAGTTTGAAAGTTGTGATTTTATTTTCTATGTACTCTTACTTATCCGTTCCCTTCTCCCAGCGGACCATATATACAGCTATAGCTGTTTGGGAGTGTTCCGGTATTCAGACTGACTTTATATGTGAGTTAAACTGTATTTGTCCAGAGTAAGAGTGAATATTCACGGAGCTTAATAGCAACTCAGCAGGCTGGATCTTATTTGGCCCAACTGTAATTCAAATGACGAGTATATGAGTATGAATATGAATGTGAGTCTTTAAAGGTACAGAACTTTTCTCAGTTTATCCCTTTATACCAGCTTGAATATCGGTTTTCACTTTTCAATTACTTCTCACGTTCATCATTCTAGTTGCAGCCCTGCTGGTTCTACAGAGTTCAGCATCTAAACTCAAAATTATGTACTAGGGCCTAGGTGTATCAGCTTATGGGCTCGCTCCGTATTAACCTGGAGTAAAGCTCCCATTTCACCTTAATTAATCTGTAAGCAGTAAGCGGATTTTTCGGGGGCTTTTGCGCTAATCTAGCAAACCAGCACACCGGGCAAGAAGAAAAAACACAGGGACACAACACCAGTACTTTCCCTGCATATCAAGATTTGCGCAGTTGCTGATAGAGAGAGAGCCCAAAAAAAAAAAAAAAGGAGGATCTTGTTACACCCAAATTTTTAAAGGCGTATCGGATTCGACTGATTACAGCCAGGTTCGAAATTGTACACTCCCGATTGTATGTACCTGTGAATTCTTCCAGGGCAATATTTAAAGGTGTAGATGTGAGGGCAGGCTACTTATATGGTTCCAGGATAGGACAGCTAATTCATCCGCCAGCTATTAGTAGAACAGATAGTCCATACACAGTATATACGTATACCCACCAAACTTTCACGTTTAATAAATGCACCGGGTCTTTCTACGCCTCAGTCCATTACACCATTCAGTTGGCTCAATTTAGTAGATTATGTTTAACACACACATAGATAGACAGGTTTACTCAGATTGGATTGTACCAATACATACTTCCTCCCGGCCATAAAAAGGAACAGGTGCATAGGCTGGCTACTTGTTTAGCTTGTATAGTTATTTAACATATACAGTTGCCTGGGTGGGAGGGCTTTTTTTTTTTCTTTTTTTTTCACTGCTAACACTTATATAGCACAGCCGACGCAAGCAGTAATCTGATCAGACATTTCCAATCTTAGTAACCAAACCATAAACTCCAAACTTTTCGCTGTGCGTATACCCAGTATCCATTTAAACCTGTAGTTATTTGAAGAGTTCACTAAATTCACAGTTTAGCAGGCTATTATCCAGGCCGTGTACATTTCTACCATAGTACCTTCTTTTTCTGCTCCTCTAATTTGCAGGCGTCTTTGACTGTCTTCTTACAGCCTGAATTGCTCACCTGTCGCCTGGGAGGAGTTCACAGCACGCTCGATGTCCAGCTGCCACTGTCTACTCACCTCCCTGCAGTCTGCCCATCCTTCATACAAACGCTGCGGTCCCAGATGAGATAATCAAAGAGGCAAAAAAAGCATGGAGAGCGCAGAGGGGAGAGGGGAAGGAATGGCAGAGCTCAGACCCCCCTTTACCATCTACCGTGCCGTCGCCCTATCTCCTCCGCTGTACAGCGGTGTGGGAGATCCAGATGGTAGCTGGTGTTGGCGGGAGAATCTTCTGTGGCATCCCCGATACCTCTCACACAGCGGGTTAGTCGCGGCTTTTCCTTCGTCCCGCACAGCTCCGGCCAGCCAGCACCATTCAGTCCCTCCCTCCGTGAGACACTCACGTCCTCACGTCCGACCACCCATCATGTGTCTACACCTGGCCCTTCTACACTGTAGATGATGCTGTGGCGTCACCCCCGCATGTGGCTCTACAATTCTATTGACTTCCTCGGCTCCTCCGCCCAGGGGGGGGGGGTGCGAGCGACGCTGGCGGCTCACGCACGTGCCCGCCACTTCACTGAGGTGCCAATGCGCGTGCCTGGTGGTCGCGATGTCCGCCGGGCACCTGCCAGGTACCCGCGATACACACAGATTCATGTCCTGTCAGGGAGAGTAGACCGATGATGTGTCCCTTGTACATAGGCACACAGATCGGTCACCTCCCCCAGTCAGTCCCCCCCCACCACAGTTAGAATCACTCCTAGGGAACACATTTAACACCTTCCTCGCCCCCTAGTGTTAACCCCTTCCCTGTCGGTCACATTTATACAGTAATTAGTGCATATTTATAGCACGGATCGCTGCACAAATGTGTCACAAGTGTCCGATGTGTCCACCATAATGTCGCAGTCCCAATAAAAATCGCAGATCGTCGCCATTACTAGTAAAAAATAAATAAAAAAATGTCATAATTCTGTCCCCTATTTTGTAGGCGCTATAACTTTTGCGCAAACCAATCACTATACGCTTATTGCGTTTTTGTTTTTTTTACCAAAAATATGTAGAAGAATACGTATCGGCCTAAACTGAGAAAAACATAATTTTTTCTTTAAAAAAATGGGATATTTATTATAGCAAAAAGTAAAAAATTTTGTGTTTTTTTTTTAAATTGTCGCTCTTTTTTTGTTTATAGCGCAAAAAATAAAAACCGCAGAGATGATCAAATTCCACCAAAAGAAAGCAATTTTGTTTGGGAGCCACGTCGCATGACCGCGCAATTGTCAGTTAAAGCGACACAGTGCCGAAAGCTGAAATTTTCGCCTGCGCAGGAAGGGGGTATATGTGCCCAGTATGCAAGTGGTTAAACAACAAGAGTCACCTCTTACACCGGAGTCCACCGAGTTCCCCTTTTAAACCTGAATCCCCAGAGTTCCCCTTTTACATATGAATCCGCAGAGTTTGCTCTTACATCTGAACTTACACTGTAATGGGGACTCTACAGACTGATGTTAGGGATAACTCTGACATATGGGATGCTCTGGGAACCCTAATTTAAGGGGCAACACTGAGAAATCTGATGTACGGAGAGGACTCTGATGTAAGGGGGAACACTGTGGCCTCTGGTGTAAAGGGGAACTCTGATTTTAGGGGTGCAACGAGAACTCTGATTTACCTTAGTGTACTCACTCAGAGGCAGGAGATGGAAGGGGGAGAGGGGAGACTTCAGTTACAGAAAGGGTTGGATGGTGAGCTCATTCGCCCCTTGGCAGTCAGCACCTCTCTTTCAGATTTATCTGCATCTGCTGGGCTTCAAATGTCCCTCCCCCACTTCCCTTTTCTTATTGGATTGGAGTGTGGGCAGACACAGAGGGATAGGGGCAGGAGGAAGAGAAGCAGATCAAGCCCTCTCTCCTCTCCTGTCTGTATGAGTTTGTGGGGGGTTATTCGTGCTGGCTTTGGGCAGTGTGAAAGACAGTGTAAAAGACACTTTTGGCTTACACAACTGCAGGCAGCAATCCTGCTGGGAAGCCATGGTCCAGTGTGAATAACGTGTCTGTGTTTCAGGTGGTCTGAAACTTGGACACATGATTCAAAACCCGAACTGTCAAGGTGAATTCTGGATAGGTGGCAACCCTAGTTTTTGTTTTAATTTTACAATGTTTGTCTCACATTCTTCAATCAACTGGGATTCATTTATATGTACACAACTTATTAAAACAAACTCTTTCACTCTCTTTGTAGCTCCATCCAATGGATGATAGCTCTCAACTGGAGATCAGATACTGTAATATGGTCGCAGGTACTGGAGAGAATGGAGTTGCTGAAATTATCAGAAAGAGTCTACCACACCCTCAATGACAGTCTTCATCTGTTTGACACCAAATGGTCATACTGGTCACTTACACAATAATTCCACTATCACCTCCATATTTCACCATAAATATTTTTTTGTTGACATAGATAGACTCATAAGGATGCTCTACCTCATATATTTCTATTTCTATTATGTACTGTTGTATCCCTTTATATGCCTTTGATATTGTACCGTACACATTGTCTCTGTTTGTATACAATTTATTTTTTACAATAAAAACTTTTGTAAACAAAAAAAAAAAACTCTTTCATTTTACTTTCCTAATGAACATTTATTGATATATTCTTATTCACTGACATTTATTCATGCATTTTAGACTGTGTCAGATAATGGAGTGTTAAATTTGATTCTAAATATTTCAAAGGGATGGTTTATTTGTATTTTGGCATATTCACCTGTATTTATTAGCATTTTTAGTATTTGCAGCACTGAGGGTGATATAAAATGTTAGTTTTTTTTCTTTCTTTTTTCATAAATGTATCTGCTGTTTGCAATTATCTGTGATTGCACTTCTAGTATAAACACTTTTACTTTTTCAGCATATTTGTTTTATAGAATTTTGAAGGTAGCGCCACATTTATTTTATTAATTATTAGTTATTGTCAACTTAACCAATACATGCTGATGCTGCCAAATTTGTCTTGGGTATCGAACCTTCAATTACTTTTGATTGCAAAAGTAATAAAACATGACAATGAGCAGATATGTATATCATAAGATTCATTATTATATAGCTGGAAAATAATTAATAAACAATATTTGTATCCTACAATTTTCAGTTTTTACAAACATAAATGTATTGCTTGCCATACCTGAAGTCCAAAAAGTCTGCACAATAAATTACATAGGAACAGCATAACCAGGTTAATCACACAAGAGAATCGCGGCAACAGATCTTCATCATAAAAGATATAGCAAATAGCACTGGTAAAAATGAAAAAATATACGTTTCTCACACAGAAGCTTGCTTTAAGTGCTCTCAGGACTTCTCCATTATACCTAAGAAAATAAAACATACTCTTAGATTATTTTTACTAATTAAATTTACAAAACATGCAAACACTCTCTAAGGCTTTTATACATTTTAAGGCAGTTGTAGTAAAAAAAAAAAAAAAATTTAAAAAACATATTTTGTGCAATTGCAATGGCCTCTGTACACATGCATTTTCCACTTGTACAGACAGTTTCTTTAGTGCCCACTTTGCTATAGTGCTTGATGTATGAGACTTCCTTTTTTTAATCTATCATGTTTATAATATCATCTCTGACCCCTGATCATGCCTGAACTCTGCATTGACTCTAAATCATTAGTGAACTCACCTCCTATTTACCCCTAGTGCAAAAAAAAAGAAGAGGAAAATGTTATACTTAACTGACAGTAATTTTCCTTTCCTGATGCAAAGCATGACAGCATATACTTATGGGATGTACCAAATCACCAGACAACAAGGGTGGGTAATGCTGAAGTGTTTAAGTCGAGGATTAGATCTATCCCCACTAACGACTGAAATGTATTGTAGCTAAGGCTGCTGGGTCCTCTTTAAAATGTGTCCCAAACATGTTGAATGTAGACCAGGTCATAGGTTGCATATTAGTTCTGGAGGAACTCCTTTGTAGTTCCGTCCTTGGATGCACAATCCATCTGGAAAAGCAGTCTTTGACCTAAATTGATGGATTTGTCCTAGCTATCTAAGCCCCTTGACTAACTTGATCCGCACTACTGCGGCTGTCTTTAATGGACAGCGATTGTCTAACACCGTTAGGCCTGAAGAGCCTATTGTTTGCTCCTTGAAGAAGGGCCAATTCTATGTCTCTCTTAAACCTTGAATCTATTTCCAATGTTTGTGGTACTGCAAACACTTTAGTTTGAATATGCCAGGAGGATGATGTTCTAACCCGGGTGTAAGGATGAAGACTTCTGTATAGTGCCATTTTGCCTGATAATTTCAGCAGCAAGGTAGTTTAGGGCTTGGCACTTGAATATCTTCTAGACCTATTAGCCATACAAAATACTTTGTCCGTGTTACTGGTCATATTGTCATATTGGTCTTATCCCTCTGAATGGAGATTGAGACAATGTGTCCCACATTATTTGGAAGACTCCAGGGGGAAAAGAACAATCTGCTTAGGTCTTTCGGAATTGGTTGGCTAAGATATGCAACAGTTACTGGATCCCAGAGAGTGAGGACATGACCGTGATCCTTTCTTTAATGTCGTCTCTAGGCTTACTTGTATACAATTCAATCCTTACAGCAGGGAACAGAAGACTGTACCTGTGGATATCATGACCTCTTCACCACTGAACGACTACGGCCCCTGATAGGATCCTGGAGACTATTAGGTTTGTCCAATATACATATTGGCTAATCTGCAGACCCCGCTGAATGTCAGTAGTTTCACTGCTTCCACCTGCAGACCTGACTGAGAGATACCTCTGACAGAAGTTGACTAGTCTTGCATTCCTTCGACAGCAAAGATAGGACTTCCCCTTTTGTTGGGACTTTGTAGCATAGCTGAGGCTCTCTTTGTTGCGTTTTCAGAAGGACTTCAGTTTGGGACCACTGCAACTCTCAATTTGGATACCTTGTCCTCCATTGGCATGAATACCTGACAAGTAATAGATTGCAATGATTGGTATGCCTAGTAGCTGATAAACTGAAAGATTAGCTACCTCCCCCAAAAGGGACTTGTCTCCTCTGTGGAGTCACTGTTCCTGGCGCAGGAAGCAAGTTTCCCTTTACTACAAAACCAGTTAATACAGTTGTCAACCTTCCATTGGGTGCCTCGCCCATGGGTTACTACAGGCTACTACTTTACCCTTTTGCGACCGTGGGATGCAACCAATGGAAGAGCTATAATTTGTTCAAAGTTAGATTCTTATACTGGTGCTCTCTGAGGTTAATTCTACTGTATTCTTCAGAGATTCAGAACTGCTTCCAGCCAGGTCATTGCTATAATGGGACTTGTTGGTCTCTCGATGATGGCTCCTCTCAATTTGATCAGAGTCTGAACTAGAACTTTTTTCCCAGTACATGGAAGACATTGCGCCAGGCTGTTGCCCAAACAAGGCTCACCAGAAGTCCATGCTCCTGCAAGACGACCACTACTGGATCTAATATCCTGGGAAATGCCCAAAGTTTGTGGAAAGGCCACAGTCTGCCAGATGAACTTGTAGTGAACGCTAACGGCCAAGCGGAGGTGCTTGCCGAAACATGAGTGTCTCGAAGTGTGTGCACAGTATACGCACACACACACACACTTCTGAACGACCACAACATACAGGGATATAGAAGGTAAAACCGACATATAATTACTCACATAGGTTGGACTTGATTAACTTGTGTCTTTTCTCAACCTCACCCACTATACAACCATGTAATTATGTAACTTGCTAGGTCTAAAGACCATCTACAATCTTAGCCTAGGTTTCCACTATTACAACCTAAAAGTCGTGCGATTTTGACACGACTATGAGACTTGAAGCAATGCCTGTGAATTCTTGAAGTCCATGGCCCCAAGTCGCATCAGGGTGAGATCAAGTAGTGCAGGGACTACTTTTGAAGTAGCTGCGATTTGAAGTCGCACTGATTTGAATGGTCCTCTTTGGAAATCCATGGGGTACAATTTGTGGAAGCCAAGCCTTACTGATGGCTGGAGATATTGCTTGCAACGATGCCATATGCAGTTTTGGATCATAATTCTTCTGCTTGTTGACCAAGTCTTACTTTTGACTAAAGAACATGCAGTCATAACCCTTGTGCTCTAATGCATCATGAAGGGAATGTAATGAGTTGGAGGAGAGGAAAGAAAATTCCAATGGCTTCCTGAGTGCACAGGACCCACGGATCCTAAAGCTCAAATTTTACATATATTTCTGTCAGCCGACCCTACTGGGTGACTTGAGTTTAGGCAGACAAATAAAGAGGATTATTGATTCTTTTTCTCCTCTAGTTTTCCCAGGTTTAACCTGTCATTTCATCTTCGTTACTTTGCCTTTTGACTATCCTCTGGTCATTGGCGATTAACATAAGGGATTAAACCGCCTTCTAGATATCACCGGATCCGACTTGAACAGTCACCACTCTGACTTAAAAGCGGTATGTGTTACTTGTGAGATGAGCCATAAGGGTTAACTGACCACAACAGACTACCAGAGAAACAGAATACAGTCTTGTATCCACAGTGGCTGGACTGCATCACTGGCTATTTCATTTTCACTCTAGGATGAGCCATCATAGAGAGTTTATCACTGGCCAGAGCTCTGCTTTCATCTTGTCTGGGATACTTACAGTCTGGCTACTGAAGCAAGCTCAACCGCGGGTCTCAAAACACTACTTAAGAGTAGTATGAACCATCTTCATCTTCAGATCCATTCGCTGTCCCGGGGTCTCTGCAAAGCATATTGCTTTTCTGATGGCAGAATGGCACTCCTGGCTAATGTGATGAAGCCTGTTTGTCCGGCTGATTTTGAGGCAGAGGTACCCTTTAAATGACTTAGTTGTTTGATTAGCTTAGTACCTGAGCATTATTGAATAGAGATCCACAAAGTCAGTTTGAGGTAAAACATCCACTTTTTGCTTCTTATATTCCAACTTGTCATAGCAACTTCCTAGAAGCAAGCTAAAGCTGACCCATCTGGCCAGTCTGGTAAAGACTCCCTGGCCAACTGCTTCTGAGGTAGAGGTTGCCTTTAAATAAATGCAGCTGTTTAATAAGCCTTGGTATGGAACCATTAGTGACTGTAGGCCTTCTCAGTCTCTGCCCATTTTCCACTGCCTCTGGCCTGCAACTTGGCTTACATTTTGGCTGACACACCAGTAACCACCTATCCACTATAATTATTGTAGAGATTTCCTTGGTCTGCCTCTTCTGGCAGTTAAATAGATAGTGGTTCCTTTAGGGCTAAAGAGGACCTGACCTTGTTTCAGAAGACTCTCCTCTTCCTGAGAAGTGGTGTTGGTGTTGAGGGTTGGAGAGATTTACAATCCATTATGCCCATAATGTGCACTCTTTTAGGATATAGAATATACCTACCTGCCCTCACCTTAATCAACGTTGCTGGTCTCTAGAAAGGCTGATTGCTACTGGTCCACAGATGAGCTGAAAGACTGGAATCATGCCTAGGAGTATTTGTTAAAAAAACATCAGTAGTAATGACTACAAGCAGCAAACCACATCTCCCTCTGTGGTATACCACAAACAACAGAAGAAATTACTCATTGCTAACAGGTAAAAGACTAAGGAAATGTAAATAGGCAGATCCTGACTTTCATTTTAGCATCAAGGTCAGCATATAAATGCATAGTGATAAACGCATAGCAGTACTTAGTCCTGTAGAGTCAATGTAATCACAGGCAAGCACTGCAGGTTAATAGTCATCAGACAATTAGCAATAGCAGGTTAAACTTACCTTAGACACATGTACCGCAAAAGGTCCATACCGCAACCATGCATTAATACACAGTAAGCCCAGCCTGCAGGGCCAGGACCTGCGCTAATAGAAAAGGCTCAGCACCACCTGTTATCAGCTCAAGCATTAGCAATACTGCAGACACAAACCACAGCCTGTGAAGCATTAGTAATCAGAGTGGCACTATGGACAGCCAGTAAGATTCACATGTGTGAATACTATGGATTTGTGCCCCATGTGGTGCCTTACCACCTGCACTGTTCGTGGCCAAACAGGAAGTACAATGAATGTCCATCCATGGAGTCATGATGAAGGAGCAATCTCTAGAGATGTCATCAGATGCCATTCTGGATTCTGAGGGGGGAGGTCTCCCCCTTATAGGAGTTTGTTTCAACCTGTACAGCGCAGAGCTTCGTCACAGGAGAGGCTTGAATCTGTGTGGCTTGGCCAGATGAATCCGGCAAGGTGAGGGAAAAAAAATCCTGCTTTCAGCAGCATAATAACCAGCTGTAACAGTGAGGAAAAAAAAGAGAATGCTACCTGCAGGGAGGAGGTTTACTTATATAGTATAACCGGTCCTGGAATAGGGCAGGGGCGAAGCCTACCCATACGTATATGCTGTCATGCTGTGTCAGGAAACACTGACACAGCTGTGATGTAGAATTACCAATAAATGGAAGTTTACTGATGAAAAAAAAACTTTAAAAAAGGCAAGAGACTACCAACAATAAACCCTTTCAGTAATGCTTAAAGTATATGTAAAAGTTTTTTTTTTCTAGGTTCAGATAGAGTAGGGAAGTATGACCAGAGGCAACCACTAGCATCGGGCACCCAGGGCATGTACCCCACATCTCCTGGGTCTCAAATGCCATAATCCCCAGAAGCCGCTGCTGCAGCTAGTGTCTCTTCCTGCCAGTTGCAGCTGTCTGTCTTCAGAGCCAAGAGAAGCTTCCCTTGGATTCCTCTTCGGCTCTCACCACACACACACAAAAGGAGGAGCCTGAGAGGAAGAAAATCTCTCAAGCTGCACTGCATTTGAGATCTGTAAATTCAGTGAGGATTGTACTGGGGGATAGACTGACCTGGGGGGGGGGTATTAAGATTGGTGCTGGGGTGAGAAGATTGGTGCTAGAAGGGGGGTTTTGGGAGGTGGGGTTTATGCTCAGAGATTACATTTAGGGGGAGGAATAATTTGTGCTGGGGAAGGTCTAATTTGGGGGGAAGAGAGAATTTGTTCCAGGAGAGTGAAATTGAGAAGGGGGGTGGATTGCTAAGGTAGGGTTTGGAGGGGAGGGATTTTTGCTGGAGAGTGAGATTTGGGGTGTCAAGTGCCTGTGGTAGTGGGCGCTTGTGGATCGCCAACTTGGTTCCCCATGGTGTGGAGTCTAAGCCTCAGCTGAGGATGCGGAGACCACTCGCATGTGCAGAGTACAAACAGCAGGAGACAATAGTAAATCCAGGAGACAAGCTGCGGTCCAGACAGGAAGCAGACAAGCACAGATGGTAGAAAAACCCATCAGTACATGGGTAGTCAGACACAGGATACACAAGTAGTAGCAAACGGGAGCTCAGAGAACTGTGAAGTTGCTCAGGCAAGGAGGACAGATCTATCAGAACCACTGCAGCAAGGAGGTAAGTAATGCAAAAAATAAATCTGCTAGACCGTGGCATGGGGAGAGAAAATTAGTGCTGGAGAAGGGATGGATTTGGAGGTCAGAGGATTCGTATTGAGGAGGGGTTGTGCTGGGGACGTAGGTGTGAGATGATTAGTGCTACGAATTGGATGGATGGGATTTGTGCTGAGAAGCGGAGGAATATGTGCTGGGAAAGTAAAGTTCATGGAGGAGGAGGAATTGTGTGTGATGGTTGGGGGGTGCTAACAGGGGGATTTGAGGAGGTTGAGTGGGAATCTAGGGGGGAATAGTATGTGTGCTGAGAGGTGAGATTTTGGGGATGGAGAGGATTAATTCCTGGAGAGAGGAAGGGATTGGGGAGACGGTTAGTGATTAGTGTTTGGGGAAATTGGAAGAGGAGAGGGTTTGTGATCTGAGGAAAGAATTTGTGCTGGGGGTGGGTGGGAGAGTATTAGTGCTAAGAGAGGGAATTTGGAGAAATTTGGAGGAATATTGGTTTTGCTGCAAGGTGAGATTTAAGCAGGGAGAGGATTTGTGCTGGGTAGGTGGAATTTAAGGTGGGAGTTAAGGGTGGGGGCTGGGCTAGGAGGAATGATTTGGGGCAAATTGGGCTGGAAGGTGGGATGGGGGAATTTTTGTTGGGGGAGGAGAATTTATGCTAAGAGTGGAAATCTAGAGGAAATATTATTTGTGCTGTGAGGTGAGATCTGGGGAAGGGATTGGGGGGGAGGGTTTGTGCTGGGGGGATTTGGGGGAGGAAAAAATTTGAGCAGGGAGAAAATGTATGCTGTGGAAGTGGAATTTAAAAGGGGGTGGGGTTGTGCTAGAAAGGGGAACTTGTGCTATGGGGGACTGAGGCAGGAGAGGATTTGTGCTTACTAACATATATTTGATGTCTTTCTATTCCTACTGTTTCCATATCCGTCTAAACGATCTAATGTCAGCTATTTGTTACTGCTGCCAGATTCCGTCTTTTACTAATAATTTACTAAAATATAAACTAATACTGCAGAACCTTAACCAATCCCATTCAGTTTTCCATGGACCAAAATGTAATAATCTTACAACTATCATTTCTGCTCTCAGCTCTGGCCCAGCTCCATTTATTTGATCTTGAGCTGGGAGTATGTTTGCCTTGGGTGCCAAGGAACATTTTCCTTGCACATATAATACTTACATATAATTTAAACCAGGGGTGGCCCGTCTATTAAGGGCCACACAGGCGCTGCCCCCTCTATTCACGCCACCCCCCCCCCCCTATATGGTTAATAGATAGATTCATGCCCTGCCCTGATAGATTGCAGCAGTAGGGGTTTTATTTTTTTTAAGCACCTGATTAAAGCCATAGTCTCTAATAGGCTTCAAAATGGGGTGGACTTGATGTGCAGAGCATTGTGCTCGGAGACCACCCAGGTGTCTTAGAAAAGCAAACAAATATTTGCTTTTCTAACACTGAATCGCCCCTCCGCAAATCATGAAGCACGGGTCTGATACCCAATTGGCTGAAAGGTTAGGCAATCCTATTGGACGCCTAGAAGGAGGAGGGGGATGCACGGCGGAAGGCGCTGTGATCCACACCACAGGAGGAGGAAGAATAGGGTCACTTCCCATATGGGTTAAGTGCAGGGCTTTGATGTCCCTGCTGTCCTGTTTGTCACCCCCACAAAAAAAATACACCAGCCGCCACTGCTTTTAAACAAATGTATGCCTTTAAAGCGGGGGTTCACCCTATATAAAAAGCGGGAGCTACACTATGCCGGTCTTAATTTTTTTTCCCCGTACTCACCGTTATATCCTACATAGAAGATTCCGGGGAATGGGCGTTCCTATGGACAGGGAAGGTGATTGACGGCCGGCCGTGGCACGTCACGCTTCTCCGGAAATAGCCAAAATAGGCAGGCGCCGTGAAGAGCCGAGACCTACTCCGGCTGTCTTCGGGGAGCGTGACGTGCCAGAGCCGGCCGTCAATCACCCTCCCTTTTGCTAGGAACGCCCATTCCCCGCGGCAGACGGAATCGTCAATGCACGATATAACCGTGAGTACCGGGATAAAAAAATTAAGACCGGCATAGTGTAGCTCGCGCTACTATGCCGGATTTTATGCTGCATTGTTCTTAAGGAGGGTGAACTACCGCTTTAATAATAATATGTTTGAATCAGGTCAGTGACTTGAAATGTGGTATTTCATGACTACGCTAGCATGCCACAGAAACTAAATAAATGATTTCCATTCTGAAATGTAAAAAATAGTAACTACTGCATCATTTACTGTGACTACCTGGTATGCACATGAGTGATCTCTTCATAAAATTCAGAGAGACTGACAATAAACTCCCAAGCTTGAGAGATTATGAAATGAATTGCCATGCCATAGACAACTTGACTACCAGTGTAATTGTTACTTCCATAAAAGTACAAAATGATAAGGCATACAAAAATAAAAAGAAAGATGGCTTTAACAGCTCGGTTCCCTCGAGGTTGTGGAATAATGGAAATCATTTCAGATTTAGGTTGTATCTTGGGAGCCATCTGAAAAAAAAAGAAAAACACCCAAAAGTTATCAGCTTCATATATACCGTACTTATTAAAATAGGGGGAAAATGATGGGGTGGTGGTATATGCCGATATGTACCTGGCTGCCTCCTGGGGGGGGGGGGGAGTGGCGTGCGTGCCGGATTACACAGATGGATCTCCTGTTTACTCTGTGTTCAGTCACACACAGTCTAGCCTCCTAGATGGTTCATACGCTACATGTCATGGCATTGAACCGTTGTTCTGTCTATCTTATAAGCTGTCCAGGAATTGGAACTGTGTGTGAGCGCAGAGTAAGCAGAAGATCCATCTGTGTAATCTGGCAATGGCGAGGCTGCGCTGATGGGCACTAATCAGGCTGCATTGATGGGCAATAGAGAAGTTGCAGATGAGCACAAATCAGGCTTCATTAATGGGATATAGAGAGGCTGCAGATGGGCACTAATCAGGTTGCATTGATGGACAATAGAGAGGCTGCAGATGGGCAATAGAGAGGCTGCAGATGGGCACTGATCAGGCTGCATTAATGGGAATTGTCAAGGCTGCAGATGGGCACTAATCAGGCTGCATTGATGGGTAATTGAGAGGCTGCAGGCAGGCACTAATCAGGCTGCATTGATGGGTAATTGAGAGGCTGCAGGCAGGCACTGATCAGGCTGCATTAATGGGCACTGACCCTTATTTTGATTCAAAAAATTTTTATTTCAAATTTAAGTTTCTTTCATGAAACTTTTAAAATTAAGGTGCATGTTATACACCTGTGCGTGTTATACCCCGATAAATATGGTAATTACATTCACCTTTATTATAACTTTAAAACAAAGTCTCAGGCCTCGTACACACGACCGAGAAACTCGTCGTAAAAGAAGCATCGTTTTCCTCGACGAGTTCCTTGTCAGGCTTGTCGAGAATCTTGTCAAGCTTTCTTTGCGTACACAATGTCAAGACAAAATCTCGTCGTTCTCAAACGCGGTGACGTACAACACGTACGACAACACTATAGGGGAAGTTTGATTCCACTGGCGCCACCCTTGGGGCTGCTTTTATTAATCTCATGTTAATGCGTGTTAAGCCTAAGGGGGGAAGGGGGGCTTTTAACAAGAAAGCTTGTTTTTGAATTAGTGAAGCTGGTAAAAATCTTAAATAGTGAAAGACATTATGACATTGGGTGTCTGGTGATACAGTATTTTCCTGATCTGGTTCATAGTGCCTGCAGATGCAAAAGTCAGTGTTTCAAAGTTCATTTGCTGCTTATCTTAAATATACATTATAAATTCTTGAGCATCCATAGCCTAGCCATATGTTCACTTAGAATTAAAATAAAACTACATTTGAGAAGGTCAACAGTGCTATTCCAGTTTATGAAATCTGTAAAATTAACATGCATCAGGAAAGTTGGCTATGCATGTATGACTGAGGCCTCGTATACACAACGGTTTTCCTCAAAAGAATCAATCAAGAAACTTGGTTCAGAGCTTTTTTGCTGAGGAAAACGGTCGTGTGTATGTTTTTCGTCGAGAAAACTGTCATGGATCTCGACGAGCAAAAAAAGAACAAGTTCTCTTTTTCCTCGTCTGGAGTGTCAAATTACTCGTCGTGTATCTCCTCTGGCTGGTTTACGACGAGAAACGTTTGTGTGTATGCTTAGAAACCCGCGCATGCTCAGAATAAAGTATGAGACGGGAGCGCACCTTCGGTAAAAGTAGCGTTCATAATGGAGATAGCACATTCGTCACTCTGTAACAGACTGAAAAGAGCGAATCGTCTCTCACCAAACTTTTACCTAACCACTTAAGCCCCGGACCTTTAGGCAGCTAAATGCCCAGGCCAGGTTTTGCGATTCGGCACTGCGTCGCTTTAACAGACAATTGCGCGGTCGTGCGATGTGGCTCCCAAACAAAATTGGCGTCCTTTTTTCCCCACAAATAGAGCTTTATTTTGGTGCCATTTGATCACCTCTGACGTTTTTATTTTTTGCGCTATAAACAAAAATAGAGCGACAATTTTGAAAAAAATTTAATATTTTTTACTTTTTGCTATAATAAATATCCCCCAAAAACATATATAAAAAATATTTTTTTCCTCGGTTTAGGGCGATACCTATTCTTCTACCTATTTTTGGTAAAAAAAATCGCAATAAGCGTTTATCGATTGGTTTGTGCAAAATTTATAGCGTTTACAAAATAGGGGATAGTTTTATTGCATTTTTATAAAAAAACATTTTTTACTACTAATGGCGGCGATCAGCGATTTATTTCGTGACTGTGACATTATGGCGGACACTTCAGACAATTTTGACACATTTTTGGGACCATTGTCATTTTCACAGCAAAAAATGCATTTAAATTGCAATGTTTATTGTGAAAATGACAGTTGCAGTTTGGGAGTTAACCACAGGTGGCGCTGTAGGAGTTAGTGTTCACCTAGTGTTTGTTTACAACTGTAGGGGGGTGTGGCTATAGGACTGATGTCATCGATCGAGTCTCCCTATAAAAGGGATGACTTGATCGATGCAGCCGCCACAGTGAAGCACGGGGAA
Source organism: Rana temporaria (assembly GCF_905171775.1). Classification (NCBI taxonomy): domain Eukaryota; kingdom Metazoa; phylum Chordata; class Amphibia; order Anura; family Ranidae; genus Rana; species Rana temporaria. The sequence continues at coordinate 302,776,709 of NC_053491.1, forward strand.
GCCGTGTTTACATACGGCTCTCCCCATTCTTCAGCTCCGGGGAGCGATCGCGACGGAGCGGCTATAAACGAATAGCCGCGCCGTCGTCCCGGATCACTCCCCGCAGGTATCCGACCGCCGCATGTAGCGGGGGGGTCCCGATTGGACCCCTGACCCGCGGAAAGGCGGGGACGTACCTGTACGCCCATCTGCCTGTACGTGCCATTCTGTGGACGTACATATACATGCGGCGGTCGGGAAGTGGTTAAAGGGTCACTAAAGGAAGTTTTTTTTAGCTAAATAGCTTCCTTTACCTTACTGCAGTCCTGGTTTCATGTCCTCATTGCTCGTTTTTGCTCTGATGCTGCTGTAATACTACTCTGTTCTGGACACTTCCTGGTTGTCTGGCTCCTTATGAAAAAAGTCATGGGAGAGTTTAGTTTCGTTTTCCTAGCCATGACTCTCTATGGCACTGTCCAGCACAGAGGCATAAATTAACATGCAAAGACTAAACTAGTTTCAGTTTCGTTTTTGCATCTAGAGGCACATTATATGATTGATTTTTATCTATGTTTAATCGTTTTTAAAAGGAATCAGTTAACTATTATGTCTCTATACCCTGTAAACAGTCATTTCAGCAAAAACATTTTTTTCCTTTAGTGATCCTTTAAGATCTTCCAGGGCTTTTCTCCACTCACTTGGTTTGAAAGCAGAATAAGAACTCTTGTCCATCTGCTTGCCATGAAGAACAATCTCTGAATTCCTGGCTAAATGTATCAAGAGTGCATTGAAGTAGGAACGATCAGAGTTGAGAAAGTAAGCGTTGATCATAGTTTCCTGAGTGTCCTTGAACATGAAACCACATCTTCCTAGATTCCTAGAAAAAGTCTTGGAATCCCAATAGTACACCAATACTATATTGTCTTGCAGCTTCCTATGGAGGAATACAGTAATATCAACTGCCACAACAATTTAACACTTGGTTTATAGTGGAGGTCAGCAACCTGTAGATCGTGATCTACCAGTAGATTGCGGGCAGGTGACTAGTAGATTGCACTCTAGGCTTGCTGACCTGCCATTTCAGAGCATCAAACAGAGTGCAATGCAGAGGGACTACTTGTAAAGTTGGAGCTGTAGTAGAGAGCAAGGGCTGTATATGCCGATGCCTCCTCTGTAATGCTGGCTCCTGTCCCATGCGGAGTGAGACGAACTGCACTCCACCTCTTATTCCCAGCTAGTTGTCCCCAGAGTGGTGCCAGCAACAGGAAAGAAGAGCTTTTCAGGTCAGTGTGAAGCAATACACTGGGCATAATAGTATAGGGGCTGCTTTCATACATATGTGCTTTGAATTACCCACACCACAGATGCAGTGCAGTGTACCTGCAACTTAGCTATAGACTTCTATTGCATCCTGTGGGTTTGGTGCACTTACTGAATGCACCACACCTGCAGGATATACAGTAATAGAAGTTCATGACAAAGCACAGCTAAACCAGGAAAGTCGCAAATGCACTGCGCTGCAGGTAAATCGCAAAACATCAGTGTAAAAGAAGCCCTATAGAGGGCTCAGTGCAGTAAGGGTTCATTTACATTTGCAGTTTTGTGGCTGGTAAAACTCCATAGTTAAGATGTGTTTTTACCACCCCCACCGCACCCCCTTTAGTTGCAGTGGCCAGGGGTGTACACATGTCACAGTCGCAACAGGAGTTATACGCCCTGTCATAGTTGGTGGGTGTAGCATCGCCTGCTTTAACCCACTGGGCCCCGCATAAGCATGTAGTTGTGGGGCGCTTGCTGAGTGGCCCCATTTACTTGACAGTAGCACCAACAAAAAGCAACAGGGGGATTTAATTCCTGCTGAAGGATATGTACACTTTTGGCTGCTGGCTCAGGATGAGCCTTAGGCCTCGTACACACGGACGGACTGTCCGCTGAAAACGGTCCGCCGGACCGTTTTCAGCGGACATGTCCGCTCGGAGATTTCTGTCTGATGGTTGTACACACCATCAAACAGAAATCCGCGCGGACACGATATGCGGTGACGTGGCCGCGCCGTCGCCGCGACGATGACGCGGTGACGTGCGCGGCCCTGGAAGTTCAATGCTTTCACGCATGCGTCAAATCACTTCGACGCATGCGAGGGCTTTCGACAGATCGGACATGTCCGGTGAGTCTGTCAACCGAACATGTCCGACGGACAGGCTTCCAGCAGACATGTTTCTTAGCATGCTAAGAAACATTTGTCCGCTGGAAACCTGTCCGATCCGCCGGAAAATTGTCCGGTCGGACGTACAGACGACCGAACATGTCCGCTGAAACTGGTCAGTGGGCCATTTTCAGCGGACATGTTCGGTCGTGTGTACGAGGCCTTAAGAGTGCTGTTGCATATTGCAACTAAGGGCTCATTCACAAATGCAGCAGACACTACTGCTCCTCTGAAAAGTGATCCGAGTGTGTTTGACAGGCAATATGTTGACTCCTCATCACCTGATTTAAATCCATGATTGCCATGCAATGCACGTGATTGCGACACGGTAGTATTGCACTTGGAGGATTAAATCAGGTGTGAGGAGGCGACACTGGGTGACACTGTGCCCACTGATATTTGACTTCTCCCATGTTGTTCAGGTAGATCTCCACCTCTTAAGGTTGCCTACCCCTGGTTTATAAAGTAGCCCCTCTTAATCAAAGCAGCATCTCAGTCCAGAAGTCATTACTATGATAGACTTGGCTTTATAAAAAAGATAATCTCACCAGCAAGCATAAGCTGGAGTTCACCCCTCTTCTTAGTATAGCGGTACCCCCGTAAGGGCTGCTAATAGACTCTGTTCCCCATTGTTTACCTCGACTCTGCAAATCCTCTCTTACCTCTGACACTCTGGGTTCTATTATGTCACCAGTTGTGATAGTAAATAGAGACTCACACAATATCAACGAAGCAAGTCAGATATGTTTACTGAGATTTCAAAACACAAAGAAAAACAATGCATAAGTACTTCAGCTTTAGGCTCCTTTCACACGGAGTCTGCCTGCTCCTGCTGTGATGGAAGTTACTAAAATGAATATTTTGTGTTTTGTTACTTTTCTCCTAAACTCAATTCAAATGTTGGCTTTCTTTCATTATATTGTTTCATTTCTTTTATTTCTTGATAAATGTATACGTATGTGCGGGTATTGCAACAAATGTTATTATCCCTAAATGAAGTAACAGATTATAGAGTTACAGTAACATCTCAGCTCGGAGTGAAGACAAGAGAACTATTAATACTAAAAACAGCTGTTACCTCTCACTCCAAAACCCCCTCCATCAACGAAAGCCCCTGTGAATTTGAGTGGAGGACCCTGTGCGTCTGAGTATGCCACGAGGACTTTTGTGCCAAGAAGAACATGTGACAGGAAGACCCTTATATAGACTAAGCCAATCAGTTGTGCTCATGTGAATGATGTCATTTTGTCTACAAGTCTATGCTGGCAATAAAGACTCCTTCTCTTTTACACTGGGACACAGGAAAGCAAGCAGTCTGTTCCTCACTCTCTGAATGTTTTCATAATTTGGATCAAAGGCAGAATGGGTTATTCCCTGAGGTTGTGTCAGAGGTTTAATCCTTTTCAATTGTTGCCCAACGTGGGGCTTTGTTTTCTTAAACCACACACAGCAGATCAAGATTTGGATGGAGTGACCCTGTTCGAACAAGGAGATCACCTCCTCGGCATACGGTAAGAGAAGTTTGATTTTATACTCTTTCACCGTATTCTTACATATAACAGGCTCTCTCCCTCCACTCACATTTTTTTCTCCTCCATGCTGTTTATGGCCAGGCAAAGATGGGTTATTTCTTGAACAAAGCCTCTTTTTTTTAAAGAGAACCCGTCACCCTATTCTGCCGGTTGATAATTTCATGTTCTGTCGTGTTCTATGTTAACTTGAATGAGGCTATTTCAGCGGTTATCTGTATGAGAAGGGGGTGGCACAGTTACCTTGTCTGGCAGCAGAGTGGCATAAGAGGGTGAACAGTAAGTCACAGATGCCTTGCCACTCTGTGTGTGAAAAAAAACCACCCAGATTTACAGATGGTGCACAAACTATTATAGATACAAATATGTAATCTTTGCACAGAGAGAGATTTAGAGAGGGTGGCAAGAGTCACAAATGCCTTGTCCTTTCTGTGTTTGAATAATATAAAAAGAAAGCAGATTTCTGGTGTAAATGCATGTTTGTGTATATAATACCTACCTCCATACAGAAAAAAGAGGCACGGAGAGACTTAAGAGGGTGAACAGTACGAGTCACAGATGCATTGTCAGCTCTGTGTGTTCAAATTATCGCTGAAATAGTCATATTCTACCTGTATGTGTGTAGCTTAATGTTTGTTTGACTGTGTGTCTAGTCTACAGTTTGTTTATGTTATCAGCTATTGTGTGTAACAGTTCATTTAAAGTAACAAACCGTGTATTCTCCTGTTCCGTGTATTCTCCTGCCCCGTCCTGTCTGCTTTGAAAGAAATCCCCCCTCCCCCCTTTTCTCCTGCTGTCTGTAACTCTGGCATATTAACCATGTGCATGCTGGCAGCTTGAGGGATAACAAGGGAAAAAAATGGGAAATGTTTTTTTTTTTTTTTTTAAAAGACAGACTGGTGAATTGCAACTGTTTCTTTGTTAGATAAATATATGTGAGTTTTATCTGCTTCACGTCACAGCACCTGATAATGTTGATGCATAAGAAGGAGTTTTAGTAACTCACAATGCTTATCTTTGAAGCTTATTTTTTCTTAGCTGAGCTTAATTTAGATATTGGATGATGACCAGCCTACACTGATTTTTATCGTTTTATCAGTCAAATTGTGTAATCTAGGGAGCCCTGCCTGTAGAGTTCCAGACCTGCCACTCCCCTATGCCCCTGCCACCTCAGCTGAGACAGCCTCACATGAGCTACCTACCCTGATGGCGAGATGTGATCCACGTCCTGATAAATATATGGCTTGTTGCCTGTTATACTCTGATAATGTGGTGCCCAAGGGCTGTTACTGCGGCTATTGCCCCTTCAAGACCATGCCTGATGTCCAGTTTTTGGACTGGTGCCCCTACTGCTTTCACTGTTGGTATTACCTATCGAACACCGGCTGTTGTACCAAGTGGTGATCTGACCAAGGTTTAAACTGCTGTGTGTATGCTGAGCAACACCACTGCTATCGTGGAAGCATGGGCTCTGCCTCCTACCCCAACCCCATGTGCTCAGTATTGCACAACCCCCTCTACCCCCTGTGTACGCAGATGGCATCCTATCCTGCCCACCGCCCATTGCCCATACCGGATTCTGTGTTCTGTAACCCACCCTTCTTCTCTCCTTTGTTTTGTCCAAGGGGTGTATCATGCCATGTCTATGGACAAAACAGGAAGAAGAGAATGGCGCAGACCTACTTGCTCCTACCCTGGATGAACATGATTGCTTTGAACTCATGAAGGTGGAATCCACTCACCTACCCTCTGTCCTGTGTGCCCCGACCCCGACCTTGTATGTTGATGGCTCCAGATTCAGATATGGGGTAACTGAGGTGATAGAGAGTGATCAAGGTCCTGGGTACCACATTAGCGTTTCACATACCTTACCACCCTCAGAGTAGTGGGAAAGTGGCCCCAAAAGGGGAAGCATTCATTATCCCCTTTTGAAATCTTGTTTGAAACAGCCTCTAGATAAGTTTGTTGTTTACCCACAACAGTTGCAATTACGGTCTGATACTTTGAGAAATTATGTGACCGCTCTTGAAAAATAATTAACTAATGTCCATGTATGAGTATTTTCCTGCATTTCAGATCCTGGTTTAGGTACCCATATTCACCGTATATTCCCTGGTGACTGGGTGATGGTTAAGAAGTTCCTTCGAAAACATTCTCTGGGGATGAGATATGATGGACTGTGCCACCCGCATCAGAATGAAACTATATATCTTTTTTCTTTTATTTGATTACTGTACTATAATCTCCTTCCCTCCATTAGACTGGCAGGGTAATACGTTCAGGAACCATATATATATATGTGTGATATAGGTGATGATTGTGACCACTGGGAATCTGTGGGTTGGAATACAGGTGATGCCTCGAGATATAGGCCATATGTAGATGCCATAGGGGTCCCAAGGGGGGGTCCCGGATAATTTCAAAGAAAGAGACCAAGTAGCTGCAGGTTTTGAGTCCCTGAGTCCCATAATCACTGTGATATATTCCATAGGATAATTAATTAATGTCAGCGTGTAAAGGAGTTCTTTAATGAGGAAATTAAGTTTAATGCTGCATGTAAATGTTTATGAATATTTTAGCCTAAACAACTGAAAATATGTTATTATATGTCATTCAAAGCACAAACATTGGATCAGAACAAAGTTTTAAGAGAAAATTATTGATTAAGATTGTGTAAAGAACTGGTTAAAATTTAGATAATGGTAAACAACATGGTATTTAGTGTTTAACAGAAAATCCTACAGATTTGGTTGCAAGAAATAATAAGTTGAGGATTGAACAATGTTTACAAAAGATTTGGTTGTTAAATTAAGGTAGTAGATTGTTCTAATTTACTTAAGGTTACCCAGGAAAAATATTAAAATATTAAAATATGAAAGTTATGTTAAATCTAAAAATTATAAAAAAAAAACAAAAAACAAACAAGTGTTAAAAGTTTTTGTAATTTGATGTTTCTGATGAGAGTGGAGGCTCTGGTTGGGAGGAGGAGTTTCTCGGGAAAATGGCCAATTCACAGTTCATTAGGCTGGAACTAATCTGGGAATTTCACGAGTTTGTCCCCTAAACAATTTTTTTTTGCTACTGTAGTCAAGAAATGTCATATTATAATGTAATGTACATGATTTTTGGCAGATGTACAAACCAAATATGTTTAATTTTTTTTTTTTAAAAAGGTTAAAAATGAGAAAAACTATAAATTTGATTGTTAACAAATCTTACAATGTATGGCATACATATTTGGAAGATCTGTTCTAGCAGTAGCTAGCAGATGTTTTCCTTTAGAGATCATTAAGGAAATGTGCTTCTAGCATAGAGATGCAGATCAGGTTACACACTGTAGTAAATTACCCTTCTGTGAATCTGTTGAAATCATAGACCTGGTATAGAGGTTCATGGATGAGGAAAATATATTTAGACGATGTGGCTACTAGAGTAATGGTTTTAAACATTGTTGAGCTTAAATAACTTTTTTGAGAGTTCATTGAAATTTTTGAAGACAAAACATCTGTCAAAGTGAATGTAAGTGAATTATAAAGGCTTACTATAGGGCAAATCTTTCTTTAATAATAGAAATAACTTGAATATAATCATTTGAAGATCTAAAGAAAGCCATTATTACCGGTAATTTCGTTTTTGTTTAATATAGAGATATTTTTCTCATACATTTACATTGTAACGAATGTATGTGGATGATGATTGGTATTTTAATAAAATGTGTGGGTTTTTGCACCATTTTGTTATTTTAGGAAGGAAAATGGTGTCAATTTGCACGGCTTTGACTGAGCTTTGTCTAGTGACAACTGGATGTTAAAAAGAAGGGTCGGTTAAAGTAGTGTAATTACACATAATTATAGATACATTATGAATAAATGATGCACTGTGATAGAGCCACAGTTATGAATCAAAAGGTCACTTTTTCAGGCTTTGGGTTGACGAATGTATTTATCAGGGAGGAATATTGTGCTTTTAGTGAGTGAGAAACTTATATAGCGCAACACAAGCGCTCTGGGCGCTTATATAAATGGATCCATATATTAGCACGGTGGAACTTTCTGTATGTTTGTCTACGCTGAAGGATGAACTAAAGACTGCCTTGTGTTTGTTTAAACAGTCATAGAGTGACAAGAGCATATGTGGTTCAGTCGATCATACTGTATGATTTGTTCTGAAAAATAGTGTAATTAAGTTTCTTTTAGAAATAAAATATTTAGGAAAGCCCAATATAAATTAATGTTCTTTTGCAAAATTAAAACGGTTATGATTGAAAGTATAGGAAGAAGAAAAATACAGTAACCTGGTAAGATTTTTGTTTTTACAAAATTGAATTTAGTAATGGGATAAAGAGGGTTCAAATGAGAATGTAGATTGTACTATAATCAACAGAGGTTCGTTAACTATAAACAGGGATGTACTCCAAGGTATAGCTGAACAACTAGAGGCCACTTCACAAATGACTTTGTAAAATGGGTATGGCCCTAGACATGATTTTAGCTAACAAGGGGGGTGTATTTAGAATGTTACCCGGAGACAGTATTTTGGGTGATAACGCATCTGTACTCAGGTATAGCGATTTTGTTTCTGCTTATATTGGTTATGATAATGTTTTGTTGTACCGACTGTATCCTCCATTACTGTCCTTACCTGTTAAGAAAAACACATACCACATTTTCAAGTGAGGGAAAGAATAGTGTTTGACTGCTTCCTGAAGTTTCGTGACTACAGATAAGCCTTGTCTGGGCGCTATGCGAAACATAAAATAGTTGACAGTAGGGAGGCCAAACCAGGGACAGAGAGCGCATAGGGATAGTACTGATAAAATAGTCATTTTAAGGGGGGACTGTGATGGAACTGTGATGGAAGTTACTAAAATAAATATTTTGTGTTTTGTTTCTTTTCTCCTAAACCATTCAAATGTTGCCTTTCTTTCATTATATTGTTTTATTTCTTGATGAATGTATATGTATGTGCGGGTATTGCAACAAATGTTATTATCCTTAACTATTAATACTAAAAACAGCTGTTACCTCTCACTCCAAAACCCCCTCCATTGACGAAAGCCCCTGTGAATTTGAATGGAGGACCCTGTGCGTCTGAGTATGCCACAAGGACTTTTGTGCCAAGAAGAACATGTGACAGGAAGCCTCCTAAATGGACTATGCCAATCAGTTGTGCTCATGTGAATAATGTAATTTTGTCTATAAGTCTATGCTGGCAATAAAGACTCCCTCTCTTAAAAGAGAGGGAGTCTTTATTGCACGCATAGACTTATAGAACACTGGGACATAGGAAAGCAAGCAGTCTGTTCCTCACTCTCTGAATGTTTTCATAATTTGGATCAACGGCAGAATGGGTTATGCCCTGAGGTTGTGCCAGGGGTTTAATCCTTTTCACCGCCAGCTCAGCGGGAGAATAGTCCATTGATCTCCGCTGAGCTGGCAGATGACAAGCTTCTCTCTGCTCACTGAGCAGTGAGGGTCTTGTCAGGCGCCGCTGTTTCCTATGGCGCTATCTGATGAAAACGGACAGCATGTCCATTTTCATCAGATTTCACCCGATCAGATCCACCATGGACAGATAGGGACGTATCCCCATGCGTCTGTTTTTAGCAGATCGGATCGGGACGGATGTCAGCGGACATGTTTTTGCTGACTTCCAACGCTCCATAGAGATGCATGGAATGGCCATTCAGGTCCGCCGTCACAACTGACAGGCAGACCTGAACGGTCCGTCCGTGTGAAAGGGGCCTTAGAATTATAATGAATATGCTCCCTTGTCTTAATATGCATGAATCAGAATATAAACACATTACAGAGCTATGTGAACAGGTAAACAGAGGCATAAACACCAGAGGCGTACTAAGTGGGGGCGGGCCGCACCGGGGTGCCACACACTGGGGGGTGTCAGGCCAGCGCCCCCCCCATGACTGAAGCGGTGACATCAGTGCAGACTCGGAGTGACTTTAGGCAAGCAGAGCCGCGGCCACGATACAAGAGGAGGGGGTTTGCGGGGTGACACCGCGGCACCATCCATCCCCTCCTCTCACAGCCATGGGCTGTGTGAGCGGTGCTCGGCACTTGACCTGACATGCCGAGTGAAGCCGCCTCCACTCTGTGTATGTGTACACAGGGGAGGGGGACCTTCTGTCCATGTGCCGTCGCTGCGCTGATCTGAGGTACTGAATGGGGAGGGGGGTTTGCACTGAGGGGGGGTTTTCACTAAGGGGGGTTTTGCACTGAGGGGGGTTTGCACTGAGCCTGGTTTGCACTAAGGGGGAGTTTGCACTGAGGGGGGTTTTCACTAAGGAGGGGTTTTGCACTGAGGGGGGTTTGCACTGAGCCTGGTTTGCACTAAGGGGGGTTTTGCACTGAGGGTGTCTGCACTGAAGGGGGGTGTGCATTGAAGAGGGTTTGTGTAATATGCAGGGGGTCCAGAGCTGTGGGGGCTGTATAATGTAAAAGGGGTCCAGTGGTGCAGGGGGCTGTGTAATGTAAAAGGGGTCCAGTGGTGCAGGGGGTTGTGTAATGTAAAGGGGTCCAGTGGTGGAGGGTGCTCTGTAATGAAAAGGGGTCCAGTGTTGCAGGGGGCTGTGTAATGTAAAAGGGGTCCAGTGGTGCAGGGGGCTGTGTAATGTAAAAGGGGTGCAGAGGGTTGTGTAGTGTAAAAGGGTCCAGAGGTGCAGGGGGCTGTGTGATGTAAAGGGGTCCAGTGGTGCAGGGGGCTGTGTAATGTAAAGGGGTCCAGTGATGCAGGGTGCTGTGTAATGTAAAAGGGTGCAGAGGTGTAGGGTGCTGTGTAATGTAAAAGGGTGCAGGGTGCTGTGTAATGTAAAGGGGTCCAGAGGTGTAGGGTGCTGTGTAATGTAAAGGGGTGCAGGGTTCTGTATAATGTAACAGGGTGCAGGGTGCTGTGTAATGTAAAGGGGTCCAGAGGTGTAGGGTGCTGTGTAATGTAAAGAGGTGCAGGGGGTTGTGTAATGTAAAGGGGTCCAGAGGGCTGTCTGATGTAAAGGGGTGTATGGTGCTGTGTAATGTAAAGGGGTCCAGAGGTGTAAGGTGCTGTGTAATGTAAAAGGGTGCTGTGTAATGTAAAAGGGTGCAGGGTGCTGTGTAATGTAAAGGGGTCCAGAGGTGTAGGGGGCTGTGCAATGTAAAAGGTGTCCAGTGGTGCAGGGTGCTGTATAATGTAAAAGGGGTCCAGTGGTGCAGGGGGTTGTGTAATGTAAAGGGGTCCAGATGTGCATGGTGCTGTGTAATGTAAATGGGTGCAGACTGGGCTGTGTAGTGTAAAAGGGTCCAGAGGTGCAGGGGGCTGTGTGATGTAAAGGGGGTCCGATGGTGCAGGGGGCTGTGTAATGTAAAGGGGTCCAGTGATGCAGGGTGCTGTGTAATGTAAAGGGGTCCAGAGGTGCAGGGTGCTGTGTAATGTAAAGGGGTCCAGAGGTGTAGGGTGCTGAGTAATGTAAAAGGGTGCAGAGGTGTAGGGTGCTGTGTAATGTAAAGGGGTGCAGGGTGCTGTGTAATGTAAAGGGGTCCAGAGGTGTAGGGTGCTGTGTATTGTAAAGAGGTACAGGGGGTTGTGTAATGTAAAGGGGTCCAGAGGGCTGTGTGATGTAAAGGGGTCCAGAGGTGTAGGGTGCTGTGTAATGTAAAGAGGTGCAGGGGTTGTGTAATGTAAAGGGGTCCAGAGGGCTGTGTGATGTAAAGGGGTGCAGGGTGCTGTGTAATGTAAAGGTGTCCAGAGGTGTAGGGTGCTGTGTAATGTAAAGGGGTGCAGGGTGCTGTGTAATGTAAAGGGGTCCAGAGGTGTAGGGTGCTGTGTAATGTAAAGGGGTGCAGGGTGCTGTGTAATGTAAAAGGGTGCAGGGTACTGTGTAATGTAAAGGGTTCCAGAGGTGTAGGGTGCTGTGTATTGTAAAGGGGTGCAGGGTGCTGTGTAATGTAAAGAGGTGCAGGGGGCTGTGTAATGTAAAGGGGTCCAGAGGGCTGTGATGTAAAGGGGTGCAGGGTGCGGTGTAATGTAAAGAGGTGCAGGGGGTTGTGTGATGTAAAGGGGTCCAGAGGGCTGTGTGATGTAAAGGGGTGCAGAGCGCTTTGTAATGTAACGAGGTGCAGGGTGCTGTGTAATATAAAGGAGTCCAGAGGTGCAGTTGTGGAGAGGGGTACACAGTAGTAGCAAAGAGATATTTGAAGGATGCAGAGGTATGCAGGGGGCACAGTGGGGTGTTTTTTACATTTTAACGTGGGGGGGTATCAGATATTGGATCCGCCCCGGGTGCCAAATGCTCTAGGTACGCCCCTGATAAACACCTAGCACTATATCTCACGTGTCAGGTCTCTCCCCTCCTAAACACACAGACCAGCAAACTGTAAAATATTAACAACAATAGAACCCAAACAATATGTTATAGCGTGGCTATGTGCAGAGGAAGTTGTGCACAAAAAAGGGGGGAAAAAGAATTGTTCCTTAAAGTGGAGGTTCCATTACAAAAAAAAATATTAAAAGTCAGCAGCTACTAACACTGGAGCTGCTGACTTTTAATAAGGACACTTACCTGTCCTAGCCGCCAGCGATGTCGGCCCCCGCCGAGGCCGATCCTCCATCCTGGCAGCTCCAAGCGCCGCAATCCACAGTAAGAGAAACAGGCAGTGAAGCCGTACGGCTTCACTGCCCGTTTCCTACTGCGCATGCGCGAGCAGCGCGGCGCTTTGTGAATGGGCCGGCTGCTTTCTGGGACACACACAGGGCCAGATTCACGTAGAATCGCGGCGGCGTAACGCATCGTAGATACGTTACACCACCGCAAGTTTTCATTGCAAGTGCCTGATTCACAAAGCACTTGCGAGAAAACTTACGCCGGCGGCCTCCGGCGTAAGCCCGCGTAATTCAAAGGGGCGTGTGCCATTTATATTAGGCGCGCTCCCGCGCCAGACCTACTGCGCATGCTCCGTTTTGAAATTCCCGCTGTGCTTTGCGCGAAGTGACGTCATTTTTTCGAACGGCGACGTGCGTAGCGTACTTTCGTATTCCCGGACGTCTTACGCAAGAAGAAAACATTTTGAAATTCGACGCGGGAACGACGGACATACTTTAACATGGGCTGTGTAAAGTTAGGGCACCTAAAACGACGACTAACTTTGCGACGGGAAACTAGACTAGCAGCGACGTAACGAATGCGAAAAACCGCTGTGGATCGCCGTAACTACTAATTTGCATCACCGAGGCTGGTTTACGACGCAAACTCCCCCCAGAGGCGGCCGAGGTATTGCATCCTAAGATCCGACAGTGTAATTCAATTACACCTGTCGGATCTTAGGACTAACTATGCATAACTGATTCTATGAATCAGTCGCATTGTTAGGAAGACCCTAAAACAGAGATACGACGGCGTATCAGGAGATACGCCGTCGTATCTCTTTTGTGAATCTGGCCCACAGTTCCCAGAATGCAGCGCGCCCCATTCACAAGAAGACACCAAGTGTAGGAGGAGGAAGAGAATCCGCCACGGAGGATGAAGAGGCAGATTCGGCACTTCCGCATAGCAACAGCTATTTAGGGTAAGTAAAAAATAATTTTTATTTTCCCATTTTTTTTTTTAGATTTCTGGTGGAAATTTTTTTTTCTGGTGGAACCTCCACTTTAAGTTTTGGATGTCTTTAGCTAGTCTGTTTTCTTAGTGGTAAAGAAAATAGTAATACAAAGTGTAAAAGGCAACAAGAATTAACTAAGCTGTGATTTATCCAAAGAAAATGGTACATTTTCCTGTTTTATTGTGATTCTAAGGATGTCCTCACATCTGATTATAAGAAACAGTAGGTGTATTGAACACAAGCATCCGCTGTATGTGGCCTGTTTAGCAGTGTTATTCAGCAGTTCTGTACTTATCTATCACAAGGGCTATGCCCGCTCACCACTACGAATGTCAGAAGAATGGATCAGATGTGGAGATGTTCCAGCCAGAAATTCTGTCTCTGTATCTTTGCCTTGTGGAAAATGGCAGTGCCATGTCACGCTGAAGCTCACTGTAAACTGGATTGTAGGTACCTCTGGATGATCTGGAACACACACCAGTCTGCTGTACTGAGGTAGCGCTGCTGTCCTCAGAGATCCCTCTGAGTCTAGCTGTCCGACTCCCCGTGGTGTAGGCCGCAGATTCTCAGCACTCACTGTCACACAGACCTCCTGCTGGCAGGGTCAGAATGGCGTCCAGAGAGAGCGATCTTTGCCGCCCCAGTCATTTTTATTTTTTCTCCCAGCAGACTGTTCTGTGTGCACAGCATTCTTTTACCTGTAGTCCAGATTAGTCCTGCTGGCAGGGTCACCTTCTCATTCCATACTGCATGTTCCATGATGCTTTGAGTCCTCACACAAATAGAAAAGAACACACAGAGTCCAGCATACACTAGAGGGAGCCAAACCCATTATAACAACAAAGAAACTACCCCTTAACTTGTGAGCACAGTAGCTGACCTTGGCTACACACTCCCCCCACTTAAACTCTTTGGTCCCCAATGATATGAAGATATCCATCCTAAAACTTAGTGAGGAGAAAGGGGTTGTTAACTATTTTATTCTAACATCATCCACAGTCTAGATTTTACAGGTATTGACATACCTCTGGATTTTGCTGAAGCCATCTATATACACTTTCAGTTAACTCAAACTCGGTTTTTGAACAGGCCAGGTCAATTGCAGAACTCTCTCCCAAAGTGTCATAGGTGAGTCTCTTTGGAGGATGTACATCTCGTCTCAGCCGACCTGGGAAATACTTCTCAGCAGTCGGAACAGGATTCTCTGTTGTTCCCTTGGCACTATCCGGGATATCAGGCTCCACTGGAGGATTCATGGCTACAGGTCCAAGACTTGGCAGGGGGTGGAAGATGTCAATCCCCTCAAGAGGAACAGAAGGAAGTTCCTGACAGTCTCTATCCTCCATATCCATGCAAGGACCTACAACCTCAGCAGAACAACTTTCTTCAGGTACTGGCAAAAGCTCACCAGAAAAATCTATCAAATCTCTATTTTCCTTCTTGTAGGTTGGACTGACTCTCTTGATTTTGATCCTATCAGCTTCTTTGAAAGGTGGTAGATTCTCCAACTCTGAACTAAGAGACCAGCGTGTAGTCTTAGTTATCTCAGTTGCACTCCTAGGTGACACTTTGGTTGACACTTCTTCTCTTTTTCTCTTTCAGAATGCTAGCCTCCTGATCATTCTCTTTAAGCCACAACCAAAAGGGCACTGCCCCTATATCTTCTTCCTCTTCTTCTCTTTCAACTCTCCTTCTTCCTGATGACAACGTGGGGCTACGAGCTCGCGTGGTACATAATATTCTTCGAACTTCTCTTCATCCTCTTCTGTCAAGGCAGCAGGGATAGGAACTTGCTTCTGTGAGCGAGTCCTGGGTGGAATTGGCCTCAGAGGGGACGACAAGGGTGCTTGAGGCACTCTCACTGCATCAGACAATGAAAGCAGGTGATTTCGATGCCACATCTTCAAATTTCCCTTTTCTCCCTCAGGTCTAATTTAATAAACTGGTAATACAGGAAGCTGTTTACAAATAACATAGGGATGCGGCCTCCATCGATCGGCCAACTTATGTTTCCCTGGCACCCCCAGGTTTTTCAACAGTACTTGATCTCCCGGTTGTAAATCTTGTATTCTCACTTTCAAGTCAAAGTTCCTCTTATTTTTTTTATTTTTTTTCAAATTCTTTATTTTTTATATGTTTCTTCACATAGTTCCAATTTATCTTACATAGTCTTAACTAGTAGCCGACCAGCCTCTCCTGGGCGAGAGCTGGTAGTATAACGTTGGCTCTTAGAGCGGCCACTTGGGGGGGCGATCGCCGCCGGGCACCCGCGATTGCTCGTTACAGAGCGGGGATCGGGAGCTGTGTGTGTAAACACACAGCTCTCGGTCCTGTCAGGGGGGGAAATGCTGATCTTCTGTTCATACAATGTATGAACAGCGATCAGTGTTTCCCCTAGTGAGGCCACCCCCCCCCCCCACAGTAAGAACACACCCAGGGACATGCTTAACCCCTTCCCCGCCCCCTAGTGTTAACCCCTTCACTGCCAGTGGCATTTTTATAGTAATCCAATGCATTTTTATAGCACTGATCGCTATAAAAATGCCAATGGTCCCAAAAATGTGTCAAAAGTGTCCGAAGTGTCAGCCATAATGTCGCAGTACCGAAAAAAAATCGCTGATCGCCGCCATTACTAGTAAAAAATATATATTAATAAAAATGACATAAAAATACCACCTATATTGTAAATGCTATAACTTTTGCGCAAACCAATCAATAAACGCTTATTGCAATTTTTTTTTACGAAAAATACGTAGAAGAATACGTATCGGCCTAAACTGAGAAATTTTTTTTTATATATATTTTTGGGGGATATTTATTACAGCAAAAAGTAAAAAATATAATTTTTTTTCAAAATTGTCGCTCTATTTTTGTTTATAGCGCAAAAAATAAAAACCGCAGAGGTGATCAAATACCACCAAAAGAAAGCTCTATTTGTGGGAAAAAAAGGACGCCAATTTTGTTTGGAAACCAAAATTCTGGTCATTGGGAGTCCTCCTGACAGATATTCTTCCTGTGACGTGCTGAGAGTCCTGTAGACAGTCAGCAGGCACTCGGTCTAGCAGACGGACGTGTGCCTGAGAGCTCCTCTCACCTGACCTGGATACTCCATCCTCCTCGCACGCTCCCTCCAAGCAGCAGACAGCTAGGCAGGTGTTCTTTTCCACCGGATCGCTGTCCATCTTGCTGATCCTCAGTCCGGTCCAGTCCGGGGGCGAGTTGCGGCCGTCCTTTTAAGGATAAGCCGCGGCTTTTCCGCCCAGATAGACTCCCCCATCTGGCTTCCCCCGGCTTCCTTAGCCCCATAGAAACATCCCTCTCCGTCCCCCCACACCACCACTACTCCAGGCATCCCTCAGCCTCCTCTCCGGCTCAATCTCCGCCTTTTCGGGCATCCGCGCTGGCCTGTAACGAATCGCGGCTGCCGCGATCTAGGATAGGCCGCGGCTTCATCCACTCCCCCAGAACCTTCTCCTAACTGCCCAAACGACCCAGAAAAGTCCCCCTACCACTGAAGAGCACCTTTCTCCTTACTATTGATCCTGTCCTCCCCAGCAGCACCGATCCACCCAATCTGATGGCCACCAGCCTGGTCCCTGCTGCCAGGTCGGCGGCCATCTTGCTACACCCAGCCCCACCTCCCCTTCTCAATACTATTAGAACTTGATCCAGGGTTAGCCCGATCGCCTCTCAAGGGGTCAGGAAGGAATTTTTTTCCCTGTCATAGCTTATTGGCTCAGCTCGGCCAGGGTTGTTTTGCCTTCCTCTGGACCAAGTCAAGATAGAGGATTCAGTCAATCCTTGAAAATCCTTCCCCCCCCCCTCCCCAGTGGTTCGCAAACATGGTCAATCTGCAATATTCTGCAGAAACCATTTGGAATCTGAGGCGATTTGCCGCAATACTGCCAGCCATCGCCAAAAAAGCCCTAATAATTGAGTGACTATTGAGAATCAATCGACGATCGACTATCAAAAATCCCCGCCGTTCACCGCAGCCTAAGCCCATTTTCATGTGCGCTTATCAACACAAGATCGGCAGTAAAACATAGACTGGAAATCCATGATTTCATTCTACAATACGATTCAGATTGCCTCTTTATTATAGAGAGTTGGCTCACAACCGACTGTAACACCATTCTAAGTGAACTGGTGCCAGATAACTATCGTATCATAATGGAAAACAGAATAGGGCAAAGAGGAGGAGGCCTGGCGGTGATCCATAAGATTCATCTTGCGATCACCAAACCAGTCCTTCAGAACCGTCTTCCATTCATGGAAACCCTTACTCTACAACTGCAAATAAATTCCCAGGAGACCGTCCGGATTCTACTCTGCTATAGACCACCCGGTCCAAAATCGCGGCTGTTACCATCATTGACGGAGTTTATCTCCACTTACACCCTTAACGGCAAACACTTTTTGCTGCTCGAGGATTTCAACCGGGTCAATTCCCCACAAGACCCCATTGCCGACGCCTTTATTGACCATCTGGAAGGTTTAGGGCTACAACAATTAGTATGTGGACCTACACATGCTTCAGGTCACACACTCGATCTTATTTTCAGACAAGATCTGGAAATAAAAATCTTGGAAAATTAACCGTTGCCATGGACTGATCACCATGCAATTAAAATTCATTATTTCGGAAATTCCCCCCACTAACAAAAACATCAAAACCAGTGACAACACACTGGACTAGATGTCAGAAGAAGCTCCACTCGGAACTCTTCAAAACCACGTTAAGGGAAAAAATAAAAACAATACAGCCGCATCAAACGGCCGAAGAAACACTGGATGCCATAAACGCAGCCCTATTACAGTCCGCTGACTTAATAGCGCCGAAACGTAAAACGTGCATCCGAAAAAATTCCTCCAGCTGGTTCAACAACCAACTGGCGTTACTGAAGCAAGAGCGCAGAAGGGCGGAAGCCGCCTGGAAAAAAAGCACTTCAGAGGAAAACCTCTCCCTCTACAAAGCAATAACAAGAAAATACCACAAAGAAATTTTCAAAGCCAAGAATTTTTTTTTTCTAAGGCTATCAACAGCGCCCTCAACCGCCCCCGCGAACTCTTCAAGCTGGTCACTCAGACCATGAATCCAGGTTGTCTTGAAGTCCCCAATTCGGACACCCAAGAATTTTGCAATGATTTATCGGATTACTTCATTAATAAAATCGGGGAAATCCGTGAAAACATTCACCAAAACAATACCCCCCTCAACTCCCCCCGCAATTATTCACACTATACCCACAACAATCCACCACAATCAGGTAAGTTCACGCTGGAACCCATCTCTATCCATGCCACTAAGAACATCATCGGTGCCTTGCGTAACGGCACTGCACCGAATGATATGATCCCCACTAAACTGCTGAAGGAATGTGTCGACACCCTGGCACCTCCCATCACGCAGCTTATAAACCAATCTTTCAAGGAGGGCATAGTGCCCTCCCAGTTGAAAGAGGGCATAATCAAACCCATCTTGAAGAAACCCACACTAGACCCCAAGGACCCTCTCCACTGCCGTCCCATAACATGCCTAAATGTACTCTCAAAGATAATGGAAAAAGTAGTGGTACAACAGCTGCAACAGCATCTAGATACCCACAACCTACTTGATCCATTTCAATCGGGTTTCCGACCAGGACACGGGACGGAAACAGCATTGCTTAAAATATGGGACGACGCTCTCGAGGCCGCAGACGAAGGAGAATCTTGTCTTCTGGTTCTGTTGGACCTAAGCGCAGCTTTTGACACTGTAGACCACAAACTATTATTGTCACGGCTAACTGAAGTAGCCAGAGTTGCAGAGGACGATTTATCTTGGTTCTCCTCTTTTTTGGAAAACCGATCTCAAACAGTGAAGTTAGGACCCTTCACTTCTGAGAAACGCACAGTATCGTGCAGAGTCCCTCAAGGATCGCCTCTGTCGCCGGTGTTATTCAACATCTATCTTCGTCCTCTTTTTGAAATCATCAGCAGCCAAAAAATGCTTTATCACTCATATGCAGATGACACGCAACTGTATTTCCGCATTTGCAATAGAAAGGATCACCACCTCAATCTAGAGACATGCCTCTCTTTGATAGAGAACTGGATGACAAAGAGTTACCTTAAACTCAACGGAGCGAAAACAGAACTTCTCCTGTTTCACGCAAAACGGAGGAATCAGCATGCAACACCGTGGATACCCCCGCCCATTCTGGGCAAATTCATCTCCCCTAGCGCCAAAGTCAAAAGTCTCGGGGTCATCTTTGACTCCGACATGACAATGGACGCACAAATAGGGTCGGTAGTCAGCGGCTCTCACCATCTGCTGCGCCTACTACGCAGAATGACTCCTTTTATTCCCAAAGAAGACATAGCGGTCGTTGTGGGATCAATTGTGAACTCTAGACTGGACTATGCGAATGCCCTTTACCTCGGACTCCCAAAGTACCAAATCGCTCGTCTGCAAGTCGTTCAAAATACGGCCGCCAGACTAGTGACCGGGAAAAAGCCCTGGGAATCAATCTCACCTTCCCTGAGAACCCTTCATTGGTTACCAGTAAAAGACAGAATTGCTTTTAAAGCACACTGTCTAACCCATAGATGTATTCATGGGAATGCTCCCCATTATCTATGCAAAAAAAAAAAAGCCCATAATCCCAATCGCATTCTGCGATCCACCAATCAAAATCTTCTTCAGATACTGAAAGCCAACTACAAAACCAAAGGAGATAGAAGATTTGCGGTCCAAGGTCCCAGACTATGGAACGCTTTACCAACCAGCATTCGGTTGGAGGAGAACCACTTAGCCTTCAGGAAAAAGATCAAAACTCATCTCTTTTGATATCAAAAGAGTCAGGTACATCAAGCGCCCAGAGGCGATTAAGTTCGCATGTGTCGCGCTATATAAAGTTTTTCATTCATTCATTCACGTCGCACGACTGCGCAATTGTCAGTTAAAGCGACGCAGTCCCGAATCGCAAAAAGTGCTCTGGTCTTTGGGCAGCAATATGGTCCGGGGGTTAAGTGGTTAATATAACATTTGTATTACAATGTATAATTGTATACATACTTTCACTGCCTGGATTACTATGTTAGCTTAACAACAACTCTGTCCCCCCCTCCTCCCCTCCCACCCCCAACTCAAACCCCATTGGAAAAAAAAAAGAAAGAAAAACCCCTCCTCCGTTTCACCCTGCCTCCCCAGCCAAAACCCTCCCCTACTCCTCTGTTCTTGTATATTCTCTATATATCATGTCTTTCGGTACTTCTCATCTTGATCCTTCATCGTCAGAGTAAGATTCTCCATTTGTTGAATCTCTGCAATTCTCAAAAAACACTGTGCTCTTGATGGGGGGCTTTCACACTTCCACACCACAGGGACACAAGCCCTTGCTGCCACCAGCAGATTTCTTACTAAGGAATTTTTATAGTGACATGGGCATATCGGATAGTAAATATATAGCCGGATTCTCTCCTAATGATACTCCTGTTTTTATTTCAATAGTTTCGGCTACCACTCTCCAAAATTCTTTTATTCTCAAACATTTCCAAAAAATATGCAATATAGTGCCTTCTGCTTCCTTACATCTCCAGCAAATTTCTGATATTTGGGGATATATCCGATGTAGCATCGTCTGTGTTCTGTACCATCGAGTGAGAATTTTACATCCCCCACTTGGTATCTACTCGCAACTGAAGCTTTTTGGTTAAAACACTAAAATCCTGTTCATCTGTTCTTGGGGAAATATTACTCCCAAGTCTCTCTCCCATTCCCGCAGGAAAGAAAGTTCCTGTGGTGTTTCCAAATCAGTTATTGTAGCATAAAAATATGAAAGTGAATGTTCCAGTGTTTTCCCCTTCAAACATGTCTCCTCAAACCCTGTCAATGGCCTAATTTCTGCATACATATTTGACTTAGTTCTGATGAAGGCATCTAATTGTATCCTCCTTTAAAAGTCTAAATCTGGTACTATCTCTCTTTCAATTTCTTTTATTGTCATTAGCTGATTATTCATAGAGAAATGCACAATCCTGCTAATACCTCTTTGATATATTGCTCTAAATCTGGGGTCTTTAAGGCCTGGCTGAAATGCTGGTGTCCCTAGAATCGGGGTCATTGGACTAGAATATGTTGAGATATTCGTTTTTTTAATATCTTTTTAGTTGCTAATAAAGTGGCACCTATTGTTGGGTGTTTTCTTACTTTCCTTGGTATCTCTGCTTCTGGTATCCATATCAGACCCTCTAAGGCCCCGTACAGACGACCGAACATGTCTGCTGAAACTGGTCCGCGGACCAGTTTCAGCAGACATGTTTGGTCGTCTGTACACCCGAGCGGACAGGATTCCAGCGTACATTTGCCCGCCGGGCCTTTTTTCCAGCGGGCAAATATTTCTATAAAATAATAATAGTGCAGCGCAAAACAAACAATTTTAAACTATACATACAGAAAGTTAAAACATATGATATATGATATATAATTAAAAATTATATAATAGAGTCCATATAAAGTGCTCAAGTGCAAAAAGATGATCCAAATCGGAATATAATAGTGCAAGAATCCAAAGGGTGATATCCAGAAGGAACCTCCACCAAATAGCAGGAATGGCCTCTCACCTTACAACTTCGACCTGCAATAGGTCACAAAGCATAATCAGAGAACCACCTGTTCTCAGAGGACAGCAAGCAATGCAGCAGTAGAACCATGAAATCAGTCAGACTCAGGATCAGGACATGGCAATCAGGGCATAAAAAACAAAGGAGAGGAAATCTAGTGCTCTCTGAAGCCAAAATACATTTATTTAAGAATAAAAAACGAATACACTCACTGTATAAGCACTCTCAAACGAGTGCAGCGAAACAGCATAAAACATCCATAAGAGCATGGGTTTCAGTCTAGGTCGGCGATCGCGGTTGACGTCACACGTGGCCCCTTCCCCTCGTACGACGTTACGTCCCTATGAGCGGGACTTCATCAGCGTGGGGTGAAAAAAGGCAGCATGCAAACGTCCCGCTGTC
Source organism: Rana temporaria (assembly GCF_905171775.1). Taxonomy (NCBI): domain Eukaryota; kingdom Metazoa; phylum Chordata; class Amphibia; order Anura; family Ranidae; genus Rana; species Rana temporaria. The sequence continues at coordinate 302,799,019 of NC_053491.1, forward strand.
TAGGTATAAGAAGCCTGTGGCTGCCATGACACACCCACTAGTAATCAAGCCCTCCCATCAATCCTAATTAGACAACAAAGACTGTCAGCAAAGGAAGGCACAAACTGCACCATGATGGAAAAAAGTGACAGATTCGATCATAATGGGAAAAAGGAAACACATTCGATCGGAATACTATCAAAGGGCAGACTCCTAAATACCAAAAGTTATATATATGCAATAAGGATAGAAATCCTCAAAGGCAAAAAAGACTCCTTTAAAAAGAAATCTTACATAAAAAATATAAATGACGTCAGCCACGATCGCACACCCAAATTACATAAAATACATCAAAAACACATATGTAAATCCTTATATATTAACCCATTAAGGTCTCGAAAAGGAACACTACGTGTAACAGATAGATACTGGACATAAATGTTAAGAATATTAAAAATAAAAATATTAATATTAAAATATATATATATATATAAAATATAATATATACAAAATATAATTAAAAATATTTAAAAATATTTAAAAATATACAGATACATAAGAAGGGGGGATTATCTATTGGAAATGAAACAATTAAGGTCAAACTCTACATTTAAACCTGCTGGCGAGGATACTTTAGTCTCATATATCCAATAAGACTCACGCCGACTCAATTGGCGGATGTAATGTCCCCCTCGCCAATGTTTTGTAACTTTTTCAATGCCCCAGAATTTTAACCCTTTGGGATTCCTCTGGTGACACTGCCTAAAGTGTTTAGATACACTGTGACTCCTAATACCCCTTTTGATATTGCTGATATGTTCCCCCACTCTCACATGCAATGCCCGTGACGTGCGACCCACATACTGCAAGCCGCACTCACACTCAAGCATATAAACTACGCCGATAGTATCGCACGTAATTAATTACTTGATGGGATACTCTAACTGGGTCACATTGGAACAGAAAAACTTCAGTTTCTTAATATGCTGTTTGACATGCTTGCAGGTCGCACAGTGACCGCAAGCATAAAATCCAGATAGGAAGTCAAAAAGTTTTGGCTGTGCAACAACTGGCGGGTCAATTACACCAGGGGCTAGACTATCCCTCAGAGAGGGGGCTTTTCTATAGATGAATTGTGGCCGATCCGGAAGGGCCGGACCCAAAACAAAATCGCCCTTCAAGATGGGCCAGTGTTTGGCCACTATTTTTTCAAATTTCTTATACTGAATGTTATAGTCAAGCACCATTTTGAAGTTAGATGGCTCCTTATCAGTAATGGGTGGTTTGTCAGCTACAATAACACTCCTCTCTAACAGCCTAACTTTTTCCATTTCTTGCATAATCAAGGGGCGAGAGTAACCTTTAGACACAAATCGATTATATAATTCCTGCGACTGGGCCAGATAATCCGACTCCAGGGTGCAATTCCTGCAGAGCCTCACAAACTGGCCTTGCGGGATATTGCATAGCCACAGACGATGGTGACAACTTGACAAAGGAATATATCCATTACGATCAACTGTTTTAAAATAATTTTTGGTTAAAAGCACATTATCTGACTTGAATATCTCAAGGTCAAGGAAGTTTATCTTATCATGGGAGACTGTCCAAGTTAAAACCATATTCTTGGTATTAGAATTCAGTTTATCCATAAATAATTGTAATGAGGGCAGGTCACCCTCCCAGACCATAATAAGGTCATCAATGTACCTACGGTAACACCGCAACTGGTGCGGTCTATCTTGGAAAACAACGTCACGCTCCCAGTGCGCCATAAAGAGATTGGCCACACTGGGAGCGAAACGGGCTCCCATAGCAACTCCACATTGCTGAAGAAAGAATTCTTTATTAAACCAAAAATAATTTCTTAACAAACAAAATTTAAGGCAATCCAGCAAGAACTGCACATGATCGTAGCTAAGGTCGGAGGACTCTAACGCCCAACGAACCGAAGTCAAGGCTGCTTCGTGATCGATGATGGTATAGAGCGACCCTACATCTGCAGTCACAAGAATGGTATTGGGAGTGCAAATATTTCCAAACTTGTTTAGAAATAGCCCGCTGGAATCCTGTCCGTCGGACATGTTCGGTCGTCTGTACAGACCTACCGTACATGTCCGAGCGGCCGCCATCCCTTGCATGCATGGAATGACTTTGACGCATGCGTGGAAGCATTGACCTTCCTGCGTCGCGCACGTCGCCGCGTCATCGGCGCGGACACGTCACCGCGCTGTCTGTCTGCGTGGATTGCCTGTCATTTCTGTCTGATGGTGTGTACAACCATCAGACAGAAATCTCCGACCGGACATGTCCGATGAAAACGGTCCGGCGGACCGTTTTCAGCGGACTGTCCGGTCGTGTGTACAAGGCCTAAGGGGATATCAATCGTTGCCTGCTCCATTTGTATCCATGTTTTTTCTCTATATTTCCCACACTACTCCACTACTCATACTAGGTGGGATGCTTCCTGATATCCCTTCTTTTCCCTTTGGAAGTGTTAGAATAGTTCTGCGAACTTTTTCAGGTTTCCCTGCCCAAATAAATCTCAGGAATCTCGATCTAAGATCTCTCAGGAAGCTTGGGGGGATCTTAATTGGCAGCGTCTGTATAAGATACAGAAGCCTTGGCATCATGTTAATCTTTATAATGTTTGTCCTTCCAAACCAGGTAAAAATTTCTTTATCCCATCTCTGGAGGTCTGCTTTCATTTGTCCCGCCATTGATATGTAATTAAGCTCAAATAGCTTTGTCAGATTCTTGGGTATTTTAGTCCCTAGGTAACTTATATAAGACTCTGTCCATCTAAAATCTAATTGTGTAGAGATCATCTGTAGTAGGGGCGCGTTTATTTCTATCCCCATCGCCTCCGATTTCCCATAATTCACTCTAAAGTTAGATACTTCACCGTATTCTTGCAGCTCCGCTAGCAATGACGGTAAAGATATGTTCGGGGAAGTTACAAAAAAAATTAGGTCATCAGTGTAAGCTGCAAGTTTCTGTTCGTCTTTCTTTATGGTTAGCCCCTTTATGTTCTGATTTGCCCTTACTTTTCTCAGGAAAGGCTCTAATGTCAAAATAAAAATAATGGGCGAAAGTGGGTGTAACGGCTACCCAGCTAGGGAGAGGGTCTCAGCCATTGGAGAGGTCCTTTTCCCTGGCAAGCTGCGATATGCAAGTACCGCCGGTATCCCCGTCCAATAGATCCAGAGAGAGAGAGAGAGAGAATTCCCGGAACGAACGAGACAAGGCTACGTTGAAGGGTCAAACCAGACTCTTTATTTGCACATTTCACCTCGCTTATATCTGGTTACAAAAACGTACATGAACAATGACACTCTCCGCCCCCCCCCCTCACACAGGGGGAGTTTCAATACCCATTCTTTGAAATAATGACATTCCCTTGATCCACTCACTCTCTAGACAATTTGGCTCCAATCTTATTTTAACATGACTTGATCAGACAATAGAATTCAATTAACCTTTAAAACAATTACACCCTCACACATCATCCCCTCGGCATACACCTGACAGGAGGCTGTAACTACACAAAGGAGAGTTCATTAGCTATGCAAAGGGAATATTAGCATTCAGCAGTGGAAAAAGTCACTCTACAATTAACCCTTTGAGCTCAGAATAGTTCATAGGTTCGTTACACTACTCCCCTTTTGTGGAACACTCCGGCAGACCCGGATTGATCCTTTCCGGGTCAACTTGGGGATGTCCGGTCTGCTGTTAAGGTAAAAGTTCCGTTTGCCTGGACAGTCCGTCGGCCTTCCCATTGGCTTACCAGGTCGGTAGCTGATGGTGACGGTGAATAATAGCATTCAGTTCTGGAACAGTCACTTGCTTTGCTCTCTCAATGGCTCCCAAAACCTGTTGCTGATGCTCTTGGGAGAGATAGGGCACCACCTGGATGCAAATCCCATTTAATCTTTTGACAATTTCCGCCTGTTTGTGTATTTCAATGTTCAAGCCACGGGACATCTCATAATACATGACATAGTGTCGTTGCATCTCTGATTTCTCGCTGGCCAACTTGTCACATTCCCATTTTAGACTTTGATATTGTGCCGGATCTACAGTACATGTCGGGGAAGGTAGCCTTACCCGGTTCTCAGCAGCAAGTGGGTTGATTCCAGCAACGCGGGTGGTCCCGGGACAAGCAGCAGCAGGTGTAGGTAAATAAGCCAAAGTCAGAGGGCCAATGTCGTTGCCCAGCACCACCTCGGCAGGTAGGTTGTCCATGATACCAACTGTGGTCTTTCCTGACCCGGCTCCCCAGTCTAAGTGCACCCGGGCGGTGAGTACGCGAAATACAGCACCCCCTGCGACCCGGACGGCAATTGTGCGAGTGGACACGTGCTTTACCAGATGTTTTTTAATCAGAGTGATAGTAGTCCCGGAATCTCTTAGGCCTTGTGCTACTTGTCCATTCACCCGTACCTCCTGACGGTGATGCTGAAGGTTATCCGGAGAGGCAGCTTGTATTGGGTCTGCCTCATACCAAATTCCCAGACATTCCTCAGGGCCCCCTCGGTCTCCAGGCAGTGGGCCGCAGAGGGACGTGATGGAGTGACCTCTGTGTTGGGTGTTGTGCGTCTCCAGTTGTTATTTGTAGCTCCCAAAGGGCAATAACGAGCAATATGTCCCGTGTCGCTGCAGTGATGGCACGTCACCCTAGGCGAATCCCGTGGGTAGTTGCTAGGCCCCTGAGGACGTGGTGGGACTGGAGCCCGAAACTCTGGGCGTGGGGTGACGGTTGGAGTACGCGGTTCTACCTTCTGAGCCAGCCGCGTAGTACCCTGGCTTACTTTCCTTGTCTCCGCGTACTCATCTGCTAGCCGAGCCGCCTCGTTTAAGTTAGCGGGACGGCGATCTCGTACCCAGTCTTGTATGTCTGCGGCCAGGTCTTGGAAGAAATGTTCCATTAGGAACAGCTGCAATACTTCCTCCCCGGTGTTGGCCTTGCACCCTTGGACCCAAAGGGATGCCACCCTTTGTAACTGGTTGGCCCATTCCATGTGGGAGTCCACAGCCTTCTTCTTGGACTCCCGGAAGCGCCGGCGGTAGGCTTCTGGCGTTACGGCATATCGGGTTAGCAGCGCCTTTTTAACTTGCTGATATTGTAAAATATCCTCTGGAGCGAGAGCCCGAAAGGCTTCATTGGCTTTGCCCGACAATTTCCCAGAAAAAAAATAGTGACCCATTGGTCTGGTGGTACCTGGTGTAGTGAGCACTGCCTCTCAAAATCCATCCAAATATCCATCAATTTCCTCCTCAATTTCTACAAAAGCTTTAAATGCAGTGAACGGTATTTTCTTTCCTGTAGCCGCGGGTGGGGGGGTAGGAACTGCATGTGTAATAGGCTGTCTCGCTCTTACTAGTTCCAGTTCTTGTCCCCTCTTCGTTTGTATCTCCTCCCTTGCTTCCCGGAACAGCTGGTTGATTAGTTCCACGGACGTTTCTGGATACAAGGTGTAAGGAATGTTTTATTTACTGCCGTGGGATGTTATTTATTGTGTTGGATCACAGCTGCAGAGGCTTGTCAGGTCTAACCACCAGGTCACTCTCTATGCAGTTAGAAAGTTTGGGGTTAAATCATCATATCCTCTTACCGATACCAACTTAAAGTAGCTTATTACCTCATAAGCTGAAGAGAAGAAAATAATGAGCATACTCCCTTGAGTGGACTATAAAGCAGGTGTTGAGTTATTGATATTACTATATGAACATCCACAGTTGATAGGAACTATAATGTTACTTCACATTAGAGCAGATAATAGATATAGGTATAGTCCAGTGGAGTATCATGAGACACAAGTAGTGTGAGACTTCTGTAATCTCCAATGTAACTAGTAACAATGCTGACAGGTAAACAGATTAAATATCAAAGATACTTGCGGTTCTGCTGAGAGCAGTAGTCCATGGGGATTATGTTACTAGTAACAATGCTGACAGGTAAACAGATATATCAAAGATACTTGCGGTTCTGCTGAGAGCAGTAGTCCATGGGGATTAAGATCCTGTTTGCATAGAGGCGGTCAGCAGTGATGAAGTTTTAGAAGGGCCATTGGATGTCAGGTAAAGTCCTCTGAGGTCTGTGTGGTCCAAGCGCTGGTGGCTGTAGGTGAGGACTGGTCTCCGGAGGCTGCTGTGGTGGAGGGTGCAGGCAGGGTGTTCCAAGGTGACGGCAGTTATCCGACAAAATAACGGAACACCCTGCCGTCATCTCTGGGGTTTTAAATAGCCGCAAATTCGCGGGGAAATTTGGAAAGGACGCTGGTCGCACTTCCGCGTTCCAGCGTGGAACGCACATGCCCGCGCACAGGAAGTGACGCGGGTATCTTGCAAAACGAAGCGCAGCTGTCTGAATAGGACAGAACGGGGCTTGTATCAGAGAAGTAGCATCAGAGATGTTACATACTCCCCTCCTCAAGGGGGCACCTCCGGTGTTCCCAGAAGGAGATGGTCGGTCTGAGTATCTTTGGTGAAAGAGTCTTACCAAACGAGGGGCATGTATGTCTGAGGAATTTTCCCAAGAATCATCGTTTTGATCATAACCCTTCCATCGTACCAAATATTGAAGGGTAGAAGCACGTCTTCTAGAGTCTAGGATTTTTTCGACTTCGTATTCAGTCTGACCAAGTACTTCCACAGGTGGAGGTGGGCAAGGTTTCCTGTTAGGGAATGGGTTAGGAATATAAGGTTTGATGAGAGAGACATGGAAAGATGAATGTATTTTCCAATCTGTGGGTAAAAGCAATTTGACAGCATTAGGGTTAATCAAATGGGTGATCTGGAAAGGTGCCTAATTTCTTTGAGGGTAATTTAAAATGAAGATTACGTGTGGATAGCCAAACCAAATCCCCAAACTTATATACAGGAGGTGCTGACCTGTGGGCATCATAATTCTTCTTTTGTCTTTGTTGAGCGATCTCCAAGTTGGAACGTAGAGTACTCAAAGTATTTTTAAGAGTAGAAAGGTAATCATCAACTGCTGGAACAGTGTTTGGGGGGTAGCTGGTTGGTAGGCTGTTTGGGTGAAAACCATAATTGGCAAAAAAAGGTGTGAATCTGGATGAAGAACTGGTTGAGTTGTTATATGAGAATTCGGCTAATGGAAGTAATTGATACCAATCGTCTTGCAGATGTGTACAATAGCATCTTAGATACTGTTCAAGGATCTGATTGAGGCGTTCTGTTTGACCGTTTGTTTGCGGATGGTAGGCAGTGGACATCCGATGGTCGATTTGTAGACTTTTACACAGGGTCTTCCAAAATCTAGAAATGAATGGCGAACCACGATCAGAGATTATTTGAGAGGGAAGTCCATGAATTTTAAGGATATTGGAAATGAAAGCATTTGCTGTCTCGAGAGAAGTTGGTAACTTCCTTAAGGGGATGAAATGTGCCATCTTCGTGAGTAGATCTACCGTGACCATGATGGTATTGGCACTGTTTGATCTAGGCAGATCAACTATAAAGTCGATCGACAAAACATCCCATGGTCTTTTAGGTATTGGAATAGAGGTAAGTAGACCAAAAGGAGGTTTCTTGGAATGCTTGTTTCGAGCACAAATTTCACAAGACGTCACATAGTCGTAAATCATTTTTGAAAGGTTGGGCCACCAATAGTCTCTCTTAACAAGATGAGTAGTTTTGTTGATCCCAGGGTGGCCTGCTAAAGGTGAATCATGAAGATGTTTAAGTAATAGGAGCTGTAAGTTAGGAGGAACATAGATTTTATTGTTGTAGGTGTATACACATCTGAAGATTTGGTAAGATCCTTTGGTAGAGAGGTGGTATCTGTAGTGAGTGATTGGGAAATTAATTGTCTGAAAGAGGTGTAGACTCCAATGAATCTATTAGATGGGATAACAGAGAGTGGAGGAATCTCAGTGTTTTGATCCTCATGCAATCGTGAAAGGGAGTCAGCCTTGACGTTTTGTGAACCGGGTCTGTAAGATATGTAGAAATCAAACCTGTCAAAAAAGAGACTCCACCTGACTTGGCGGGCTGAGAGTGTCTTACATGTCTTTAGATGTTGTAAATTACGGTGATCCGTGAGGATGGTTATTGGGTGTGTAGAACCTTCTAGTAAATGTCTCCAGTTTTGTAAAGCATCTTTGATTGCAAGAAGTTCCTTTTCTCCAATAGGATAATTATTTTCCGCTGGTGATAGGGTCCTGGAGTAAAATGCAACAGGATGAAGTGGTTCGGAGAGGGTTGGGCGTTGTGAAAGTATAGCACCTAATGCATAATGGGAGGCATCCACGGTGAAATGATATTGTGGGTTAGGTAGTTCTAGAATCGGTGCTGTAGTGTAGGAAAGTTTAAGAGAGTCAAAGGATTCCTGGGCTTCCTTAGTCCAGGAAAAGGGTGTTTTTGTGCTGGTGAGGGCACTTAAAGGTTTGACAATAGCTGAGAATTTTTTTATGAATTTACGATAGTAGTTGGAAAAACCAAGGAAGCGTTGAAGAGCTTTCCTTGATTGAGGAATTGGCCAGGAAATGATACAATCCACCTTAGAGCGGTCCATCTGGATACCGTCAGGTGTAATTTGGTACCCAAGGAATGAAATGCTAGACTGGCTGAAAACGCATTTCTCCAGCTTGGCATATAGAGAATGCGTTCTAAGCCTAGCTAGAACCCAACGAACATGTTTGATATGTTCTTCAATTGAATCAGAATAAATCAATATATCGTCCAGATATATTACCACACAGATGTCAAGCAAGTCTCGAAAGATGTCATTTATGAACCATTGGAATGTCGCGGGTGCATTACACAACCCAAATGGCATAACAGTGTATTCATAGAGTCCATAGCGGGTTTTGAAAGCGGTCTTCCATTCGTCTCCTGGACGAATCCTGATTAAGTTGTAGGCTCCTCTAAGGTCTAGTTTTGTGAAGACTTTTGAAGTTTGAAGACGTTCGATAAGTTCCGGAATGAGAGGAAGTGGGTAACGGTTCTTTATGGTAATACTGTTTAGGGCTCTGTAGTCAATGATAGGGCGTAAAGATCCATCCTTGTTTTTGACAAAGAACATGGCAGCACTTGCTGGCGAAGTGGAAGGTCTAATAAAGCCCTTCTTTAAATTTTCCTCTAGGTAGACCTTAAGATGTTCAAGTTCTGGTTGTGAGAGCGGATAGATACGAGCAGTAGGGATTGGACTGTCTGGATTTAAATCTATAGGGCAGTCGTATATACGATGAGGGGGAAGAATGTCAGCGTTAATTTTACTGAATACATCTAAAAAATCCTGTATGTAGTCAGGTAAATCTTTACAGCTTACTTCTGTGGAGAGGATGGTATGTTTTGGGTAACAATTACTTTGACAGAAAGTGGAATTTAAATTGAGAGAGTGGTTAGACCAAAGGAAAGTTGGTTGATGGCATAATAACCAGGGTAGACCAAGAACAATCGGGAATAATGGAGATGGGATAACATCAAAAACAAGAGTCTCTGTATGGTTATTCCCAGAAGTGACCAGTAGAGGTGAGGTCTGAGAGGAAATTGGGCCAGAAGAAGAGGTAGAACCGTCAATAAAAGTGACAGAGAGAGGATTTTGTTTAAGCACACAGGGAATTTTATTTTCATTCACAATTTTTAAATCAATAAAGTTGCCACAGGCACCGGTGTCGATCATTGCGTTGATGGTGATTCTATCTTGGTCCCACTGTAAGGTAAGGGTGACATAAATGAAACGATTAGTGGTACTTCTAGGTGGAATGGTCTTACATATATTAGATATGTTACCTTCAGTGTTCCTCCTTAGGAGTGGGCAGGTGGAGACTAAGTGATCTGGAGCTGCGCAATATAGACAGAGGTTATGAGCTCTACGGCGCTGTTTCTCAGCTTGTGACAGAGGGCCCTTAACAGCTCCCAGTTCCATAGGAACATCCTTGGGTGGTGATTTAGACCTTCTGAATTGTGGAGGTAAGTAGGTGTTGCCTCTTTCAGCCTTCCTCTCTCTGAGGCGTCGGTCTATGGTGAGTGAAAGATGCATAAGCTCTTCTAGAGTTGCAGGGAGTTCCACACGTGCTAACTCATCCTTCATAGATTCAGACAAACCAAGTCTGAATTGGTTTCGCAAGGATATATCAGTCCACTGCGTTTCTCTACACCAACATTTGAATTCAGATATGAACTCCTCCACTGGTCTCTTCCCTTGTTTAAGGCTCCTAATATTATTTTCTGCTGTTAGCTGCCTATTAGGATCTTCATATAGAAGTGACATCTCATCCAGAAAGGTCTCGAATGCACCAAGTAATTCACCATGTTCAAGCACATATGCGTCAGCCCAGAGCCTAGGTTCTCCCTTTAAATAGGAGATAAGGGTGAGGATGCGAACCCTGTCTGAATAATAGGTCCGTGGGCGCAAATCAAACATGAGACGACAGGAGCTAATAAACTGACGGAAAATCTTTCGGTCTCCTGAAAATGGTTCTGGGGGGCAGACCTTAGGTTCAGGCCTGTCCCTAGCTTGGACAAAATTTTGGTTGCGTAAAGTATCATTTTCTAGGCGAAGTTCGTTCATAGTGGCTGTAAGGTTATCGACTCTTTGTGAAAGTCCAACAAGGTGGTTTGCAAGCTCTGCTGGATTCATTACAAAAATGTTCCTTTATTAGGGGGTTCCGTTATTATGTAAGGAATGTTTTATTTACTGCCGTGGGATGTTATTTATTGTGTTGGATCACAGCTGCAGAGGCTTGTCAGGTCTAACCACCAGGTCACTCTCTATGCAGTTAGAAAGTTTGGGGTTAAATCATCATATCCTCTTACTGATACCAACTTAAAGTAGCTTATTACCTCATAAGCTGAAGAGAAGAAAATAATGAGCATACTCCCTTGAGTGGACTATAAAGCAGGTGTTGAGTTATTGATATTACTATATGAACATCCACAGTTGATAGGAACTATAATGTTACTTCACATTAGAGCAGATCATAGATATAGGTATAGTCCAGTGGAGTATCATGAGACACAAGTAGTGTGAGACTTCTGTAATCTCCAATGTAACTAGTAACAATGCTGACAGGTAAACAGATTAAATATCAAAGATACTTGCGGTTCTGCTGAGAGCAGTAGTCCATGGGGATTATGTAACTAGTAACAATGCTGACAGGTAAACAGATATATCAAAGATACTTGCGGTTCTGCTGAGAGCAGTAGTCCATGGGGATTAAGATCCTGTTTGCATAGAGGCGGTCAGCAGTGATGAAGTTTTAGAAGGGCCATTGGATGTCAGGTAAAGTCCTCTGAGGTCTGTGTGGTCCAAGCGCTGGTGGCTGTAGGTGAGGACTGGTCTCCGGAGGCTGCTGTGGTGGAGGGTGCAGGCAGGGTGTTCCAAGGTGACGGCAGGTATCCGACAAAATAACGGAACACCCTGCCGTCATCTCTGGGGTTTTAAATAGCCGCGAATTCGCGGGGAAATTTGGAAAGGACGCTGGTCGCACTTCCGCGTTCCAGCGTGGAACGCACATGCCCGCGCACAGGAATTGACGCGGGTATCTTGCAAAACGAAGCGCAGCTGTTTGAATAGGACAGAACGGGGCTTGTATCAGAGAAGTAGCATCAGAGATGTTACACAAGGATAATCTCCGCTGTACAATCCCAGTAATTACATCTTCCTCGCTGACAGGTGCAAGGGGCTCCGTTCCTTCCATGGATCCATCCATTTTGTCCAGCTCCAGCAGGTCAGCTATCAGCTCCCTCCGTGGTCTGTTGCTGGCACTCCTACCACGACTCTTCAATAGATCTTTTAGTGTGGATCTTTTCAGCCTGGCGTACTGCGACTCCATTCCGCACTTGCTCTTTGGATAAAAGGACCATCCCAGTGCTGCCAACCAATGTAACGGCTACCCAGCTAGGGAGAGGGTCTCAGTCGTTGGAGAGGTCTTTTTCCCTGGCAAGCTGCGATATGCAAGTACCGCCGGTATCCCCGTCCAATAGATCCAGAGAGAGATTGAGAGAGAATTCCCGGAACGAACTTAACAAGGCTACGTTGAAGGGTCAAACCAGACTCTTTATTTGCACATTTCACCTCGCTTATATCTGGTTACAAAAACTTACATGAACAATGACACTCTCCGCCCCCCCCCCTCACACAGGGGGAGCTTCAATACCCATGCTTTGAAATAATGACATTCCCTTGATCCACTCACTCTCAATTTGGCTCCAATCTTATTTTAACATGACTTGATCAGACAATAGAATTCAATTAACCTTTAAAACAATTACACCCTCACACATCATCCCCTCGGCATACACCTGACAGGAGGCTGTAACTACACAAAGGAGAGTTCATTAGCTATGCAAAGGGAATATTAGCATTCAGCAGTGGAAAAAGTCACTCTACAATTAACCCTTTGAGCTCAGAATAGTTCATAGGTCCGTTACAGTGGGCATCCTTGTCGTGTCCCATTAAAAATAGGTAATGGCTCCGAAATTCTATCTTTACCCTCGCTCTAGGATTTGAATATAATTCCTCAAACCAGCTCATCATCCCTTCTCCCAAGCCTATATGTTTCAAAATAGCTTTTAAAAATAGCGATTCTAGCCTATCGAATGCTTTTTTCGCATCCGCGGAAACTAACACCATTTGTCTCTGCTGTTTATGAGCTAAAAAAATTGCGTTGACCACCCGCTGTGTATTCTCTCTTCCCTCCCTCCCAGGAGTGAACCCCACCTGATCTGGATGTATCAATCCCGGGATATGTTCTATCAATCTCATAGCAAGAATCTTTGAGAATATTTTCAGATCTAAGTTGAGGAGGGAAATCGGGCGATAACTAGCACACTGAGAGGGATCTTTCCCTTCTTTAGGGATCACAGCTATATGTGCCAAAAGTGTTTCTGTGCATCTTTTTCCCGTCACATAGTGGATTGTATGCTGCTATAAATCTCGGAGCAAGTTTCTCTGCAAATATTCTATAATACAGCAAGGTGTATCCATCCGGACCTGGCGCTTTCCCTACTTTCATAATTTTTAATGCCCTCCCGAACTCTTCTGTGCTAATTTGGCCACCTAATTCTTTTATTATTTCTTTTGGTAGCCTTGGCATCTCCGTTTCCTTAGCCACTTAATCACCGCCCCATAGCCGAATAACGGCTACAAGGCAGTTCCTTAACTCCTGGGGCGTGCACACGGAAGTGTCCGTGACCGCCGGGTCCTCTGCATCACGGATCATGATAAATTGCCGCTGATAGCGGCCGTTTACCACGTGATCGCTCTGTCCCTCCTCTCTCTGTACCGATCAGTACAGTGTGAGAGGACAGAGCGAGTGTCAGCAGCGCTGTGGGCTGGATCTGTGACTATTGCAATCACAAATCCAGCCATCCCTGCTCAGCCATCCCTGCAATACCCCTTCGCAATACTCTGCAATACCCCCTGCGCAGTACTCTGCAAAACCCCCTGCACAATACTCTGCAATACCCCCTGCGCAATACTCTGCAATACCCCCGCACAATACTCTGCAATACCCCCGCACAATACTCTGCAATACCCCTGCACAATTTTCAGATATTGGCACCATAGCTTGTGGACACTATAACTTTCACAAAGACCAAATAATATACACCGAGATTCCCCAATCTCTTTTAGCAGTGTGTCAACCTGTTCATTTAATTTGTGTTTCCTATGTGCCCCCATAGAAATAAACATACCTCTCATTACGCATTTATGTGTTTCCCATATCCCAAACGGCGTTGTTTCTCCTGTATCATTTATTTTAAAAAAATAGTCTAGTGCCTGTCTTAGTTTACTCTCGTATTCCTCTGCCTTTAAGAGGGTGTCACTCTCAAACCTCTATTCCTCCAATTTCCACTGTACAACTTGTTGGTGCGTGGTCTGAGAGGGTAAAGCATCCTATAAAGGCTTTTTCAGATTCTGTGCGTGAAGAGCCCTCCAGTTGACTTCCGTTTCCAGGGGAGTGTCAGGAGCATGGCGGAGCCTAGCTGAAACCGCGGTGTGCCCGTACAGGAGAGCGGCTATTAGACCCCACAAGCACTCCCAGCGTCCTGGACTTAAAAACGTCTCATTCGGAGCTGATGTCGCGGCGGGGAAAGAGCTCCAGCAGAAGCGCGAGGGGAGTGCACGCGCCCAGTCACTCGTATATCACACGATATATGACAGTGACTAAGGGCGAAATACAGCAGGAGGACGCCGGCGCAGACAGAGCCCTGAGGAGGGAATCGCTGACAGAGAGCTCATCCCCGGCCCCAGCAGTGACTCTGATTATGCCTATAATTTCAACGCTAAAGGTGGCCAGTGAGAATAAGGATCAGACCAGACGGCTAAAGGTATCTGCCCTAATATCTCTAGCATCGGCAGTAGCAAAGCCAACAGCAGCGGAGGTGTGGGAACAGACGGGAGATCTGGAACGAACCTCACAGGGGGAGCTGACAGTCTGCACAGCGGATATATACGAGCGGGACAGAGACCCTCTACAGACGCCGACAGAGATACCATCATTGTCCTGCATAATACCAGATGTAATGGAGCCGACTGAGGGGCCGTTACAGGTCCCAGGAGGAGTCATACCTGGAGCCAAAGGAACCTTATCGGTGACAGAAGAAGGAAGCCAGGTATGTCCTTATAATACAAGGGATACACAGGGCACACAGGGAAATCAACAAGAACCAACCCCAGACATTAGACAACTTAGCATACTTATACAAGCTCTCCCAACTAAAGAATATATTCTGAAAATGCTAATGAATATAACCGGTATATTAAGGGATGAAATTAAAGAAGTACGTACAAAAATGGTGGAAGGAGAACAAAAACTGTGTGGGTTGGAGAAACAGCAGGGTGTGGTTGACTCTAGATTGATGGCTCTGGAGAAAAAGATGAAGAAACAACAGCAGCATATAGTCAGGTTGCAATTATATGCAGAAGAGGCAGACAACAGGAGCAGAAGGAACAATTTACGGAATAAGGGGGTACCTGAGAATTTTGAGGGACCAGCCCTAAGAGAAGTAGCCATGTCCATCTTCAACAAAGTTTTAAAAAATTCTCCAGACACACCGCTTGAATTGGACAGAGTGCACAAGGTCCCTACATTTAGGAACCTAGGGCCAGATTCACGTAGCCCGGGCGCAACTTAACTTTTCTGATTTAAGTTACACCGCCGCAATTTTTCCAAGTTAGTGCCCGATCCACAAAGCACTTACCTGGAAATTTGCGGTGGTGTATCCTAAATCCAGCCGGCGCAAGGCGGGCCAATTCAAATGGGGCGAGTCCCATTTAAATTAGGTGCGCTCCCGCGCCGGACGTACTGCGCATGCTCCCGACGCAAATTTCCCGACATGCTTTGCGCAAAGTTACGATGCGCCGAGGTTTTGTGAATCGCGACGGGTAAAAAAAAGTTGCGTTGTGAAAAAAGAATTGCACCGGGGAAAAAAAATGTTAAAAAAAATTTGACAGCGACGCGGGAAAGACGGGTATACTTTTACATGGTGTACTAACTTTACACTTTGTAAAAGGTACCCTATCTTTGCGACGGCAAACTAACACTTACGGCGACTTAACGAAGGGAAAAAGCTTTGTGGATCTCCGTAAGTGCTAATTTGCATACCTGACGCTGGTTTACGACGAGAACTCCCCCCAGCGGCGGCCGCGGTACTGCATCCTAAGATCCGACAGTGTAAGTCCATTACACCTGTCGGATCTTAGGGCTAGCTATGCGTAACTGATTCTATGAATCAGCCGCATAGTTAGAAGCAGAGATACGACGGCGTATCAGTAGATACGCCGTTGTATCTCTTTTGTGAATCTGGCCCCTAGATCAGACAAATCCACGCGATGTGTTAGGAACAGATAGAGGCCCTCAATAAGCAGATGGGAGGAGTAGACGGATGGATGGAGAGCTGGAACAGACCCAGGGGGTTAAACAGTTTTATACAGTAGCAAATCAGCAGAAGATACCCCAGCATACTTTAGAGAAGAGAAAACAGGAATGAAGGAGCCCGGATCTTATAGAGATCCAGATTGGGGGGGACATCCCCCCCCTTTTTTTTCTTTTTTTTGGATGGACTTTTTTGGGATAGGAACCCCGCCCTCTCTTTTTTTTCCCCTTTTATCTCCTCTCTCCCCCCGTTTTTTTTTTGTGGGGGATCTTCGGGTCCTGGTCAGGGGAGTCGAGGTCCACCCGGTCTACCATGTATATCTGGTCCTAAATATGTGGGGTAATATTATGTGGGGGGGGGAACGTCTTTTTTTTTTTTTTTTTAGTAGTCGTTTTGGGGTTTTATGTATTTTTATAAGAATAATATAATACACTTAAAAACACGCAAACACACATTTGTATTAGGTGTATCATACAATCAAAACATAAACTTAAAAATGAAATAAAAATTCAACACATAATGCAAACACAAAATAAAACATAGCATGGTCACATATTAATATATAAACTGATTTAAGACACAAGACACGTAATGAGGAACACTCGCGAGCATCACTAGAGTTTAGATGAAGAATGGGGAAGGACACCCCCTTTTTTTTTGGTTTGTTTTTGGTGAAGCAATCAATTTCTGGGTGGGGGATACTGTGAAGGGAGGAATGGGACCCAACACGCTTAGAGGTGGGGGGGTATTTAGGGGTGTTTATTAGATAGGGGTTAGAAGATACCAAGAAAGGGAATGTCATTCAAGAGAGGGACTAAGAGAGGGACCACAATGAGAGAGGGGGGAATACTATACAAATACTTTGTTATACTATGTTATAAAACCAATCAAAGTAGGACGGCAGAATGGTTAAGCAAAAGAGACAGGGACGTCATGGGGGAAAGGGGTATAGGGGACTACCCTACGCCGCTGGTACCTCTGGTAGATTGCAAGTTGCAAGTTGTTGTTTTTTTCCTTCTAGGGCAGTGGTCATCAACCCTGCCCTACAGGGCCCACTAACAAGCCAGGTTTGCAAGATAACTGAAATACATCACAGGTGATATCATTTGCTGCTCAGTGATTGCAGTATTCTAGACTGCATCTCCCCATGGTAATACATAAAACCTGGCCTGTTAGTGGGCCCTGTAGGGCAGGGTTGATGACCACTATTCTAGGGTACTCTTATGCCTGTTGGCGGGCTCCTCAAATATTGAAATGTTTAGATGTTTAGACGTGGGGATCGACCCCCCTCCTCCACCCAGCACCCCCCTTTTTTTTCGGATCCGGGGGGGCTGGGGGAGATGTGGGGGGCTCCAAGATGGCTGGGGGAGATGTGGGGGCTCCAAGATGGCTGGGGTGGAACCAGTGTAAATTTAAAGCTGGCAGGGCACACCCGGGATAACACTAAGGCAAGACTCTCCGTAGTGCTTTTACACGTACCCCCAATAGAGCGCCTCTCCTCCTAGAGGAGGGAAGTCGGAGATGCTCAAAACCTTTTTTTTTTCTTCTCCCATAAGCAGTTGGATACCATAACCAGGATTGGTGGGGACCACCGCAGGGAGACGCAGGAATACCCGGGGACTTGGACGATGAACTAGTCCCTTTTTTTTTTTGCCTTTTTGGGACCTCTCTCTCTCTCTCTCTCTTCCCATCCACTTCGGCCGCCCTCCTGCACCGGAGGGTTGGGTGCTGGTGCAGCCTACAGGTAGTACCCAAATAGGAAAAGGCACAGGGAGTGGGAGGAAGCCAAAAGGATAGGAAGATGAATAGAATAAATATAACCACCTTTAACGTTAAGGGGTTAAATATGCCCGAAAGGAGATCTAAAATATTAATGGAACTGGGGAGACTTAAACCACAAATCATCTTTCTACAAGAAACACACTTTAGAAAAGACAAAGGGGCAAATCCACAAAGCAGATGCGCCGACTTAACTCGAGATTTCTAATTTTACTCCGCGCGTATCTTTGCGCCCGATCCTCAAAACGAAAATTCCGGTTTTTCCGTCCTACTTAAAATAATTACTCCGGCGCATCCTCTGACGCAAATTACGCTAGTCACGCCGCTTTATTTGATAGGCAAAGATGCAAATGAGGGAGATAGGGCGATCCTCAAAATTAAGTGTGTGCGCCGTAGATTACGCCCTGTGCGCCGTAGATAACGCCCTGTACGCACCTGTTAGTTTTCTGGAGCAAAATTAGACTTTATAAAAGCAGCCCTAATTTTACACCAGCCCTGTAAAGGTCTGCTGAAGCAACACCATTTAGGAAGAGCTGCCAACACTTCTTTGCTTGACTTCATTGTGACTGCCAAAATGCCCGGGCCATCAATGATTATAACGGCACTCGCAACTTTACAGGCGCAGAGAAGGAGGAGGGCACAGAGGAGGAGGAGGAGGGCACAGGAGAGGATATACCGCCCACGCCAAGATCTCTTTGGCATGACTGCGTCTGAGGTCATTGGCAACTTCAGATTTAACCAGGAAGCCATCCTGGACTTAACCAGGATCCTGCAGGATGATCTGAACACCCCAACCCAACGATCCCATGCCCTGCCAGCTCATATTAAAGTTATAGCCACCCTGCATTTTCTGGCCACTGGGTCTTTTCAAAGAACATGTGGAGGTCTGGCTGGGATGGTTCAGTCCTCGATGAGCAGGTGTGTGCACCAGGTTGTCCCTGCAATACTCAGACGCATGGGCAGTCAATTTGAAAAGCCCACCCAGGAGGACCAGCGAATGAAGAGCATGGCCGACTTCTATCAGATTGCCCGATTCCCACGGACCATCGGGGCCATTGACTGTACCCATGTGGCACTACAGCCCCCCCATGATACAGAGCACCTGTTCAGGAATCGCAAAAACTGGCATTCCATCAATGTGCAGGTAATCGTTGATGCCCATGGCCTCATCTGGCATGTCTGTGCCAAATTTCCGGGTTCGTGCCATGACAGCTACATCTTTAGGCAGACCAACATATCACGTGAATTGGAGCAGAACGTGTATGGAGACAGCTGGCTGGTTGGTGAGTGACATGTGTGTCAGGTATGACTGTCCCCCCCCATGATGCAGACATCACATGGGGCACATGCATGACTAATATCCTCCTGTCTTTTCCCTTCCAGGTGACTCTGGATATGCCCTGGGACCTCACATGATGACCCCATTCAGGAACCCCCAAACCCTAGGAGAGCAACGCTACAATGAGGCTCATATTCGCACCCGGGCAGTAGTGGAGCGTACATTTGGCCTGCTGAAGTCCCGCTTCAGATGCCTGGACAAGACTGGGGGTACACTGTTGTATTCCCCAGACTTTGTGTGCCAAATAATAGGGGCTTGTTTCATTCTTCACAACTTTGCAATGAGAAGGGGACTGGAGATTAACTTACGTGCTGACCTGACCCCCCACCCAGGCAATCCCCCCCTAGCCCACTCTACCCGGTCTACTGAGGGCACAGTAGCCAGGAGACGCCTCGCAGAAGGCATATTTTCTCAGTAAATGGCCATAAATCATGTCACAATGATATTATTTGTTTTCACTGCAAACGCACATGAATTATGTGACAATGATATTATTTGTTTTCACTGCAAACGCACATGAATTATGTGACAATGAGAATGTTGCTTTGCACAGTAAACGCACATGATTAATGACATATTGAGAATGTTTTTGTCTCTGGAAATGCACATGATTTATGTCACAATGAGAATGCATGAATGCACAGCACTGTGGTCCCTAGCACAGACACATCACATGCACATCGAATTGGATTAGATCCAAGTACCCCCCCCCCCTTTGGTACTTGGGAGCAGTAACACCCCGCCACGGCTCCAATTATGTCACTGTGCATTCATACACCATTCAGGAACCTAGGATGACTTCTCCCTGGTCCTGGGGATCCCTTCTCCACCAAAACTGAGGGTGACACCCTTATTTTGTCAGGAATGCCACCCCCCCACATTCACACATCATTCACACACATAAACCAAATCATAAGTACAGTATAATAAACAAAATTATAAAACCAAAAAAATAACAAAAAAAAGTACCCCTGGTATTTAAGTCCGGCGGCGAGTGCTCCGTCTGGGCTGCCCACGGGCAGGGGCACGGGCACGGCCACAGGCACCTGGAGGTTCATCACGGGGGGGGGGAGCAGGGGAGGGAGTATCTTCATGGGGGGGGAGCAGGGGAGGGAGGAGCCTCCCCTGGTGTTTGACCTACGGCTGGCCTGCCCTCCAAGGCCACTGCTATCCTGTTCAGGCAGTCAGTGATGGCAGCCGTATTGGCCTGGCCAGCCCGTGTGTTGTCCTGCACAGCCCGGGTGTTGTCCTGCACAGCCCGGGTGAGGGCAGTCACCTCCTGGCCCACGCCTGTTGTGGCGGTATGCAGAGACCACAAACAGGTGATGACACCCAATGAATTGGTGGCCACATCACTGAGTGACTCCCTCATTACATCCAGGCTGTGCTCCATCTTGGCCATAGTTTTTTTGATGTCACCCAGACTGCGGGTCTGCTGGGCATTGTCCCTCAGCAGACTGGCCGGCAGATGCTCAGACCCCCCCCCTGGTCTCCTGGGTCGCCATCCTGCCTGCCCCTGAGGCTTGTGGCCAGGTAGGAGGGGATAGAGTGACCCTTGTGGGTTGCGGCATGTTGTGGGAGGAGTGGGAGGGGCTACCCCTGATGGTGGCCTGACTGGTGCCAGCCTCTGGGGTAGCCTCTGGGGTAGCCTCTGGGGGAGCCTCTGGGGTAGCCTCTGGGGGAGCCTCAAGGGGAGCCTCAAGGCTAGCCTCAAGGGTATCGTCAAATGTCATTAGATCTGTGGCAATAATGATTTCCCGGCCAATCTGGAGATCTTCTTCCTCCTCCCCCTCATCCTCCTCCCCCTCATCCTCCTCCCCCTCAGCCTCCTCATGAGGGGAGGTTTGGCCAATCCCCTCCCCTGGGGACTCCTCAGCAGCCTCCTGTCTTTGGGGTGGTGCAGCAGCCTGGCCTGATGGCCCAGCAATCTCCTGGTCATCTGTGGAAGACACCAAACAATCACAGGTTTGAGGATCCACACACTTGGCACATGTTCCCTTCCCCCACCCACACATGCTAATCACCAAATAGAAAAACAAAAAGCTTACCTGGCCTCACAGGAACATCAGACTGATAACCAGGCAGGCCCACCACCTGCTCTGGCTCGAAACACCGGGCCACTGCCCATTCCTCCTCAGTCAGCCGGATGGGGCATGGTCCCCCTCCTCCAGTGCCCCTCCTATGCGCAGTCAGCTTGGCCACCTTATTGCGGACCACGCTCCTCAGATCATTGATCTTTTTCTTAATGCCAGCGGGGGTCCTCGTCTCCCCTCCCCCCGCCGCATTTATGTGATCTGTTATTTTTGCATATATCCTCTTCCTTTGGGCCGGGGAGGTGTTCCGGCTATCAGGCCCATGTAAATATCTTCCATATTGGATGATATACCTGGCAAGGATTTGCTTTTCAACATGGGAAAAATTCAGCTTCCTGCGTTTGGGAGCCATCACAAACACCACACAGCAACAAGGAAACTCACAGGACAAACACACAAAAATACACACCAAACAAATACACAAAAATACACACAGAAGCAGACAGCTACTACAAAGTCAAATACAAACACACAAAAACCAAACACAAAATCCAAGCAGAAAAAAACCAAACAAAAAAAATTGCCAAAAAAATCATACAAAAATTACACTTATCAAAAACAAACAACTACTATCTACTACTCCTCCAACACTTCTCTATCACACACAACTTACCAACAAACACTGACAAACTAAGAGCAGAAGCAAATTGCTCATGGAAGGGAACACAGGGAAATACTTTTGCAAATGAAGTGTGTTTGACTGGAGCTAGTTAAGCACAGGGCGATCCTCAAACTAAGTACACTTGGCCTTTTACCTATCTCACTGATTGCGCCAAGCAAAGTTCTGCACATGCGCAGTGAGCAGCAGATTCCTGCGTGCATTTGCAGTACGGCCGGACCTTCATTTGCATGGGGTCACGGCTCATTACAATGAAGCACGCCCACTTCCTTCCCACTTGCCATAACCCCGCCTTACGCCTCCGAATTTAGATTACGGCAGGCGCAATTTTGTGCGCAAATGCGCTGTGGATACGGCAATTACGACACCAACTTAGGGCGCTGTAACTTAAATGACATAAGTTTGAAAAAACTTATTTTGCGCCGCTGGCTGTGGATTTGGCCCAAAATCCCTAAATTAAGCAACCAAAGATTCCCGGTAGTGTATCATGGTGCCTCTCAGACTTCTAAGGCAAATGGAGTAGCAATCCTACTGTCTAAAAGGATAACTTGGAAGGAAGATAAGGTAATAACTGATGACGAAGGTCGCTTTCTCCTGGTGAAGGGAATGTTGAATGGACATAAGGTTACTCTAGCAAATGTCTACCTCCCAAATGAGGACCCAGTCTCTGCCTTGGATAGGTATGCAGATTTGGTAAATCAGAATAAAGAAGGGGCTCTGATTATGGGAGGAGACCTGAACATGGTATTAGAACCCAGTTTGGATTCCTCAAAAGGAACCTATCATATATCTAATATAAAATTTAGAAGAGCAAGGAAAATCTTACAAGAATTACAGTTAATAGATAGCTGGAGGACTTTACATGTGCAGGAGAGAGATTACAGTTTTTATTCGCCAAAACATAAATCATACACAAGAATTGATTATATATTTTTGGATCAGAATACATTGCTGAACCTAAGAGAAGCATCAATGGGCTCATTTACAATATCGGATCATGCCCCAGTAAATTGCTCTATAGAATGGGGGGAAACAGGCCCGAGGGAATGGAACTGGAAGATTAACGAAACACTAGTGAAAGACCCAGAGTACGAGAGTAAGATAGGTCAGGAAATAGAATTCTTCTTTTTAAACAATGACTCGGATGGTACATCACCCCTATGTAGATGGGAGGCACATAAGTGCTACATGAGAGGAATTCTCATCTCATTAGGAGCACACCGCAAACGTGCCCTGAATGCGAAGCTAGACAGCCTGCTTGGGGAGATCCGTATACTAGAGAATGAACATAAGAAATTGCAAAGAGCACATATTGAAGAGAGGCTAATGGGCCTATGAGATAAATTGAATCTGCTATTAATGGATAAGGCAAAGGCCAAACTAAGTCGATGGCGGAGGGCATATTATGAATAAGGGAACAAACCAAGCAGGATGCTGGCTAACACACTAAGAGAGACGAGAGCGAAAAATCATATAGAAAAAATAAAAACTCAAGGAGACAATCTAGTTAGCTCGTCGCAGTTAATAGCAAAAGCTTTTAGAGACTACTATGGCAAAATGTATCAGTTAGAGAGGCAATCAGCTATAGCGGAGAGTCAGAGTAGGGAAGAACGAATAAAGGAATACATAATGGCCTCAGAAATGCCCAAGATACCGGATGAAAGTATTGGGAATCTAGAAGAATTGATTACAACGGAGGAACTTTTAGAAGCGATTAAAACAATGAAACCAGGAAAAGCCCCGGGACCAGATGGGTATACCCTATTGTATTATAAAACTTTCTATGAAAAATTGGCACTGAAATTTCTGATAGCATTTAATTCACTAAGAGAAGGGCAGCTGATGCGTAAGGCAATGTTAGGGGCCCACATAACAGTGATCCCTAAAGAGGGGAAAGATCCTGCGCAATGCACAAGCTATCACCCAATCTCTCTACTGAATGTAGACCTGAAGATTTTTTCGAAAATACTTGCTAATAGATTAATCACTCACATTCCCCCCTTAATACATCCAGATCAGGTTGGGTTTACACCCAGTAGAGAGGGGAGAGAAAACACACAAAGAGTGCTAAGCACTATCTATTTAGCTCAACTTCATCAGAATCCATTGGTACTAGTATCAACTGATGCAGAGAAAGCTTTTGATAGAGTTGATTGGGGATTCCTGAGAGCCATTCTACAACTAATAGGTTTAGGGGAAGGGATGCAAAATTGGATCACAAGCTTGTATGCAGGTCCGACGGCAAGGGTGAAGGTAAACAAAGTGATGTCTGATCCCTTTCCAATAAGGAATGGAACGAGGCAGGGGTGTCCATTATCCCCGATTATTTTTACTCGTGCCCTCGAACTGTTCCTGAGAACTATTCGGGCAAACACAGATATTAGAGGTATCCGAATAAAAGGAGATGAATACAAGGTTACTGCATTTGCAGATGACCTATTGTTCTCGATAACGACTCCAAGATTATCTCTTCCAGCATTGTTGAAGGAGATAGGGAAATACGGTGACCTGTCCAAATTCAAGGTGAACTATAATAAGTCTGAAGCAATGGGGGTGGAGATAAATGCCGACATACAACAGCAATTGGCGGCAAATTTCCCCTTTAAGTGGATAGGTTCCCATATGTGTTACCTGGGAACAAAGATACCAAAAAACTTAAACAGAACTTTTGAATTGAACTTCATACCATTAGTCAGACAGATTAAAGCAGACTTTCAGCGATGGGACAGGGAGATCTTTACATGGTTTGGGAGAATTAATATAATTAAAATGAACATAATGCCGAGATTGCTTTATTTATTCCAGACCCTACCTGTAAAGATCCCCCTGGGCTTTATGAGAGAACTGAGATCGAGATTTGTTAAATTTATTTGGGCAGGAAAACCAGCGAGAATAAGGAGGGAAGTTTTGACTTTGCCAAAAGAAAGGGGAGGAGTGGGATTCCCAGACCCAATGAGTTACCATGATGCATCCCATCTGGCTCGGGTGGCAGAGTTGTGCCTCCATCAGAAGGAAAAAACATGGATACAAATAGAACAGAAAATAACGAATATACCATTAGAAGGTATGGCGTGGATTTCGGATTCGGACATACCACAAGGAGTGAAGAAACATCCCACAGTGGGACCTACGATACAAGCAAAAAAAAGGATATTTAGAAAAACTAAAATTTCGAAATATCCAAGCCCTCTAATACCAGTCCTTGAAAATCCAAGGTTCGGATTAGGTCTTACAGACCGCCATTTCAATAACTTAAGGCGCCTGGGCTTGAGTAGGCTTATACATTTCAAGAGTGATACTCAAACAGGGAATAGCGGAAAAAAATGAAGAGATAATCAAGAGGGAATTAGACCCAATGAGACAACTACAATTGAAAGCCGCAATTCGATCAATGATATCACAAGGTGAAACAACTCGAGGCATATCAGAGTTTGAGGAAGTCTGTTGTAAGGGAGAACCTATGAGACATGGTTTGTCATATATGTATAGTCTACTAGTGAAGTCAGAAGCGCCACAAGATCTAGCATTCATTCAAGCATGGGAGAGAGAGCTGGGGATAACATTTTCGGAGACTCAGAAAACATTTCAGGTTTACTCATAAGGCTTCGCTAGCTAGCAGATATCAAGAGGGCGGATATAAAATCCTAACTAGATGGTATAGAACTCCTGTAGCGTTAAAACGGATGTTCCCCCAGGTGACAGACCAATGTTGGCGATGTAATGAGGCAGAGGGTACCATGATACATCTATTTTGGGAATGCTCGAAATTAAAAGAATTCTGGAGAATGGTATCCGACACAATAAAAGAAATTACGGAGATGGATTTGGGGGACAATCCGGCAGCATTTTTATTAAATAACTTTCCAATCTCTATGGTAAAGTACAAACATTCTTTACAGACATTTACTTACAGCAGCAAAGGCCTGCATTCCAATTTTTGGGAAGAGCATGGCAGTGCCGACAAGACAACAATGGCTGGGCAGAGTAACGGAAATACAGCAGATGGAAAACCTGACTATGGGTATGAGAGAACAGGAGGAGAAATATAGACAGGTGTGGTCGCCATATATTGAGTATAGAGAGCAGAATCCCTGAGAGGGGGGTGATGGCTGGAGGTGGATGGGAGAGGGAGAGAGACGTTCGGGGTTGTTTATTTTTTTTCTCTGTCTTTTTTTTTTGGGAGGGTTGGGAAGGGGGGTAGACAACCAGGGGTTGAGCCTGGTATAGGGGGAAAGGGCAATCATGTTGGTACAGCTTTAATAATATACAGGGTGATAAGACTGTGGGGTAATCTTAAAGGATCACTTAAGGAAAAAAATGTTTTTTGCTGAAATGACTGTTTACAGGGTATAGAGACATAATAGTTAACTGATTCCTTTTAAAAACGATTAAAAATAGATAAAAATCAATCATATAATGTGCCTCTTAGATGCAAAAATGAAACTGAAAGTAGTTTAGTCTTTGCATGTTATTTTATGCCTCTGTGCTGGACAGTGCCATAGAGAGTCATGGCTAGGAAAACTAAACTAAACTCTCCCATGACTTTTTTCATACGGAGCCAGACAACCAGGAAGTGTCCAGAACAGAGCAGTTTTACAGCAACTTCAGAGCAAAAACGAGCAATGAGGACATGAAACCAGGACTGCAGTAAGGTAAAGGAAGCTATTTAGCTAAAAAAAAATTCCTTTAGTGACCCTTTAAACTGTATATGAATAGAAATGCTTGTATGATATTACTGCATATGTTTTTGTATGAAATATGATATAAAATAAAAAACAGAGAATTAAAAAAAAAGAGCCCTCCTGTTGTCTATTACCCAGGGCCGGCGCAACCACCAGGCGGACCAAGCGGCCGCTTGGGGCGGGCAGGTCCGCAGCCTGGGATGGGGCGATAAAAGATGACTTTTTTTTTTTTTTATTGTCCGGAGTTGCCGGCGCCCGGTGTCCCGCTCCAGGGCTCGAGTCCTGCGGGTCCGGGAACGGCGTCTGTAGAGGAGAAGGGAGGGAGAAAAAGTTTCACTGGCACCGCACTGCCCCGCCCCCTCCCCCGGTGAGCTGTTGCAGAAGAACAATAACATCATTAGCATGTGACAAACCGAGTCTCTGCTGCCTGACTAGTAACTCCCCCCAGCAGGAGATCGTGGCCGTGCTTCCCTGCTGAAGGTAGCATGCTGGCTGCTTGTAATTTTTTTTTGTGATGGACGCTGATGAGCTGACCAGCCAATCTGCATGCACCTAGCCCTATCATGTGCATGCAGATTGGCTGGTCAGCTCATCAGCGTCCATCACAAAAAAAAATTACAAGCAGCCAGCATGCTCCCTTCTGCAGGGGAGGAAGAGAAGCTTAGCTAGTGCTGGCCACGATCTCCTGCTGGGGGGAGTTACTAGTCAGGCAGCAGAGACTCGGTTTGTCACATGCTAATGATGTTATTGTATAAATACCAGGAAGCAGCATGGATGGAGGGTAAGTCACAGAAATTGTGTGTGTTACTGTGCCCCCCCCCCCTGCAGACTTTATTTAAACTCCTGTTTAAAGGGAAACCTGGCTGAGGTTGACAGGCTGGCATTGAGAAAATGGATGAGGATGACTCTGGGTGGATATGAGAGTTACATTGTGGAGATCCTCTTCACAATGTAACTCTCATCCCCACAGAGTCATCCTCATCCATCTTCACAATGCAACACAATCATCTTCATCCCCACCCAGCACCATCCATCCCTCTCTAACGCATCCCCTGCACCATCTATCCCTTTCCACAACACATCCCCACCCACACCCAGCACCATCCATCCCTCTCCACAACGCATCACCACAAAGCATCACCACCCACGCCAAGCACCATCCATCCCTCTCCACAACGCATCACCACAAAGCATCACCACCCACGCCAAGCACCATCCATCCCTCTCCACAACGCATCACCACAAAGCATCACCACCCACGCCAAGCACCATCCATCCCACTCCACAATGCATCCCCACCCACCCCTCTCCACAACGCATCCCCACCCACCCCTCTCCACAACGCATCCCCACCCACGCCTAGCACCATCCACCCTCTCCACAACACATGGCTGTGGAGGAGGCGGGTACAGAGAGAGGTGGCTGTGGAGGAGGCGGGTACCACCCACCCCTCTCCACAACGCATCACCACCCACGCCAAGCACCATCCATCCCACTCCACAATGAATCCCCACCCACCCCTCTCCACAACGCATCCCCACCCACCCCTCTCCACAACGCATCCCCACCCACGCCTAGCACCATCCACCCTCTCCACAACACATGGCTGTGGAGGAGGCGGGTACAGAGAGAGGTGGCTGTGGAGGAGGCAGGTACCACCCACCCCTCTCCACAACGCATCACCACCCACGCCAAGCACCATCCATCCCACTCCACAATGCATCCCCACCCACCCCTCTCCACAACGCATCCCCACCCACCCCTCTCCACAACGCATCCCCACCCACGCCTAGCACCATCCACCCTCTCCACAACACATGGCTGTGGAGGAGGCGGGTACAGAGAGAGGTGGCTGTGGAGGAGGGGGGTACAGAGAGGTGGCTGTGGAGGAGGGGGGTACAGAGAGGTGGCTGTGGAGGAGGGGGGGTACAGAGAGGTGGCTGTGGAGGAGGGGGGTACAGAGAGGTGGCTGTAGAGGAGGGGGTACAGAGAGGTGGCTGTAGAGGAGGGGGGTACATAGAGGTGGCTGTAGAGGAGGGGGTACAGAGAGGTGGCGGTAGAGGAGGGGGCACAGAGAAGTAGCTTTACAGCCCTCTCTGTACCCCCCCTCCTCCACAACCACCTCTCTGTACCCCCCTCCTTAAAATGACTAAGATTGTATTTTTTTTCTTTTTTAATAATTATGAGGTGGCACTGGTGGGCAGTAATGAGGTGGCACTGATGGACACTAATGGGCTGAACTGGTAGGCAGTGATGAGGTTGCACTGACAGGCTGAACTGGTGGACACTAATGAGGTGGCACTGTTGGACACTGATAGGCTGCACTTTACCTCTCCACCCTAAACAATAACCTCCTCCCCAACCTAGATTTTCTGAGATAATGAAAAAAAAAAAATATATCGGCTGCAAAAATCGGCCTAAAATATCGGCCGCCCCAATTTTGAAATATCGGCATCGGTATCGGCCAGAGAAAAACCCATATCGGTCTACCTCTAGTCTGCACTGTAGGGGTGTCTGCATTGTAGGGGTGGGAGTCTGCACTATAGGGGTGTCTGTACTGTGGGGGTCTGCACTGTAGGGGTGTCTGTACTGTGGGAGTCTGCACTATAGGGGTGTCGGTCTGTACTGTAGGGGTGTCTGTACTGTGGGGGTCTGCACTATAGGGGTGGGGGTCTGCACTGTAGGGGTGTCAGTACTGTGTCGGGTTGGGGTCTGCACTGTAAGGGTTTCTGTACTGTGGGGGGCTGCACTATAGGGGTGTCTGTACTGTGGGGTATGGGGGTCTGCACTGTAGGGGTGTCTGTACTGTGGGGGTCTGCACTATAGGGGTGGGGGTCTGCACTGTAGGGGTGTCTGTACTGTGTCGGGTGGGGGTCTGCACTGTAAGGGTGTCTGTACTGTGGGGGTCTGCACTATAGGGGTGTCTGTACTGTGGGGGTCTGCACTGTTGGGGGGTCTGAACTGTTGGGGGGTGTCTGTGTAATGGGGTCCAGAGTGCTATGTAATGTAAAGGGGTCCAGTGGTGTATGGTGCTGTGTAATGTAAAGGGGTCCAGTATGTTTTACATTTAGTAGTATGGTGTATATTATACTAAGAATTTCTGGTGTGGCGTGGTTACAAAAGCACAAATTTAGTGTGTTTTTTTATATAAAAAAAATATTGAAAGAAAATTTTTTGCAAGGGAGGTGGGTGGCAGTTGGGGGGGGCGCCAAAATGGAGCTTCGCTTGTGTAGGCAGAAATCCTTGCACCGGCCCTGCTATTACCTGTAAATCTTGTACATTTTTTTTTGCTTTTCTCAGTCTGATAAAGGATAGATGAGAGGCACCCTTCAATTAAACCCTCAATGGGTCTAAGGCCATATTTAAATCACCCCCTATCACCAAGACGCCCTCCCTATGTTGTTGCACATCTGTAAATATGATTCCAGGGAGTTAACCTGGTCTACGTTTGGTAAATATATATTCACCAGTGTAATTTTTTGTTGGCCCATGGTTCCTTTCACTATCAAGAGATGTCCTTCGGCATCTGTAATCACCCCCGACTCTGTCCATGGTATCTGTTTTGAGATTAGAATTGACACCCCACTACTTTTAGATGTCTGACTGGTAATGTCTTACGCTGAATACTGGCTAAACAGGAGTGGCAATAACTCTCTCCCTCCCCTCTCATATTAGGCCAGTAAAACCTATCTCTGATCAGGTGGAAAGTCCTCTCTGACCCTAAATGCCCATGATCATCATGCAGGGAAATCAGAATGTTGGGACGATGCTTCTCAGGAAGGAACAACTGCCACTTATCCTCTTTGTCTTCTGAAGGGCCTTGTCTATACAACACTCCATCCTTTAACTGCAGTCTGTTCCACTCCCTATGTAAAATCTTTGCTCTATTCACAGGGCTTTTCAACAATAGTCCAGGGCCCTGCTTGTTCAGGGCTTGGATAGCCAGATGGCATAGCAGATCCTGATCCTGATCCCTCGTCAGGTCCCTTTTAGACAACTGAGGTAGGCCTTCACCTCAAACTTGTATCAGACCACAGTAATGCCTGGGTATTCCAGGGGGGTGAACCCCGATATACTCAGCAGCAACACCTCCCTTCATCTTCTGAGCCATGCCCTGGCACAGGGCTCGCACACCTTCTTTCGGCCACATAGGCCCAATCCTCTAACTCTTCTTCCTTCCTATGAGGCCTCTGCATCTCGATTTCCTGCCCCGGGTCAATACTTTAAGCTGAACTTGAATCCTGTCAAAGCTGCCAGCCATCTGTGCCCTGTAGCATCTAATTTGGCGAAGGTCAAGAGGTATGTTAAAGGATTATTGTCAGTCTTTACGGGGAACTCCGCTCCATACAAATAGTCCTTCAGTTTGTCTACCACTGTCCACTTGAGGGCCAGGAACTCCAAATTATGGACAAGGTAATTCCTTTTGGATGGGGTAAGGCTACGACTCACGTAAGCCACTGGTCTGATTCCACCATTCTGTTCTTGATAGAGAGCTCCTCCCAGTCTCTCTCTGCTGGCGTCCACATGAAGCTCATAAGGCTTGCCAGGGTCAGCATAAGCCAAGACCAGGCTTCTGTGAGGCTCTGCTTAAGTTGCCAAAATGCTCTTTCACACTGAGGGGTCCACTGGTCATGAACTGACTCTCCTTTCCTGTGAGCACGACACTTATTGGCCCTGGCTCCATCCTCTCCTTCTCCCGTGGCTACCTGTAACAGCTCATTAAAGGGGCCAAACGATCTTGGCAAAGTATGCTGCAAACCATCGATAGTAAGAACAGAACCCCAAGAAAGATCTTCGTTCGGTCACTGTCCTTGGCATGAGCCAGGTGGTAACAGCCTCCAACTTCTGTTAGTCTGTAGCGACCCCTCCTGCAGAAACAACATGGATCAGATATGTGACAGAAGTTCTGTGAAACTGATACTTCTCCAAAGACAACTTCAATCCTTCTTCATGGAGGCGTGAAAAGAGCTTTTCTAGTCTGGCTTCATGTTCTTCTAACGTTCTCCCGAACACAATGATGTCATCCAGATACAACAACACCTCCACCAGATTAATGTCTCCTACCGTCCTCTCCATCAACCGTTGAAAGGTCACAGGGGCCCCGATAAGCCTTGAGGCATTCGGCTGAACTCATAGAACCCCAAAAGGGCAAATTAATGCATTTTTTTCTCGGTCTTCCGGATGCATAGGGATCTGATAGTACCTGCTCTTCAAATTGAGTATGCTAAACCACTTGGCTCCAGTAAGACAATAAAGGGCATTTTCAGTATGGGGTGTTGTATATTGATCCAGGATGGTGCGCCGGTTTAGAGTCAGGTAGTCAATACACATGCGTAGTGATCCATTCTTCTTCCGCACCACCACGATGGGGGATGCATGTGGGCTCCTGGACTCCTGAATGACCCCTAAACTCTTCAACTTCGCCAACTGCTCTTGAAGGTCTTTCAAATCAATGAGAGGTATGCTTCTAGCTTGCTCTCAAAAAGGCCTATCCTCCTGCAGCCGGATTTGATGTTGAGCACTCTTAGCACACCCCACATCAAAATCATCCTTCAAAAAGATCTTCTCCCATCTTTTCAATTGGGACCTCATTCTTTACTGCCAAGCAGGGGGTAAGACCTCAGCACAATGCTGGAACTCTTTCTGCATCTGCTGACCATCTTCTCGACCCTTGGCCTCTTCAGGAAACAACACAGGGGTACCTACACTCACCTGCCCCACCAGCATGCAAGTCCTCAACGTGATTGGCCAATCCGTAATGTTCCGAAGACTGATTGGCACTTTTTTCCAGTTTGTGACAAATCCCTGGTGGGGACCAACTCAGGAACCATCTCTAGTCCAACAGCTCTGGCTCGTTCATCAGTTTCCAACACAACAAAAGGGCCTGGTTGATCCCAGGTCAGTTTAACTCTGGCCTTCACATGGGCAACTTCTCCTGGTTGTAACACTCTTTCCTTGGCCTCTAACTTCTATAAGCGCCCCACTCCCTCTACAGGGGAATTCTTCTCTCTTGCCACATGCCGACAGGCCTTCAGTAAATGGGGGTGAATCTTTTTTTGAATGGTCCCATCTTCTCTCAATACCGACGACAACAACCTCCTCACCAGGTCAGTATTCGTCCCAACTAGTATGGAGTTCTGTCTAGCCCCGGGTGGCCTGGGGCACACAACCGCTAAGGTGAGGAAGGCCTTTACTTTCCCAACGACCGCTGGCCTGAAGGATATTTGGATAGAAATGTATCCATCATATGGACACTTAACAGTTTCAATTCCCCAGATCTCCAGTTCTTCAGTTCTTCAAGCTTGCGTAGAGAAATGTGACTCAGGTGCTTGTCGTAGAAGTCTCAATATAGAAGCGTGACCTGAACCCCAGTGTCTAACAAGGCAAGGTATTTATACAGACACAATCGGGGATGGCCCAATAACTTCTCTGGAAAGCTCTCTACATCTTGGATGTATTCTGAGGGGACCTAACAGTAACCCTAGGTGGAGACAATAGGTTGTTTCTAGTAGAGTTGGGTTTGCAATCTTTCTCGGGTGTGTTCTGAGAAGACTTAACAGTGGCCCTGGGTGGTGTCAAAGCATTGACCCTCTGTACCCGGGTCCCTGACCCTGGTGACGGGTTGCTTGACTGCAAGGATAATGAGGGTATGGATGCCAAACCCTTCTTCTGCGGCCTTCTACTGGCCCTCCTTCTCCCAATCCTGGAGCTCTGTTTCTCATCAGGGTTCTCAGCTGGCTCCCTCACTGAGACCCCTGTAAGTTTCCCGCCTGCTGATCTTTGAACAGTTTCTGTAGTGTCTTCACAAGCTTACTTCCTTCTGCGGACACTGAACTTTAAAATGTCCTGGGTCCCCGCACTTGTAACACATCTGGATGCCTGCCCTCTCAGCCTGTGCTTTGGCCTAAGCTTCCATAAAGTGCAACAAAGCTTGCTTTACCTGCTCTTTAACTTGAACGCCATTCTCTGGTAACTTGACTGGAGTAACCCTTGGTATAGATTACGCCACTGGAACCTTGGAACACTCCCCCCCCACTCAGATTCCTTGTCACTTTCCACCACACTGGCATCCAATTGAGCACACTGGGCTGCCACCTTCTCAGCCTTCTGGTGTGTCTTCCCCGCAAGCCGGGCCTCTTGATTTTTTTCATCCAATAGAGCTTTCTTCTCGCTCACTAATCCCATCAACTCTTGGTAGCTAGGAGCTTCTTGTGTTCCTTTTAATAATAGCCGGAGCACAATTGGATGATTGGGCCTAGCCCCTTGCAGGATTATTTCCAACTCTGTCCACGCCCTAAGGATCAATACCCTTTTTCAGGATAATTTGATGCAGGATCGGATCCACCCAAACAACATAATCCGATAACTTCTCTCCTTGCCACTGGTGAGCATGTTCAAACTTGTACATTAAGTCTGGTAATTTCTTCACCCTTCCATATACAGCAAATAGGACCTCAATGTAGTCCATAGCCTCACAATCTGGTCTCTTTAGACTTCTAATGAAATCCATTGTGGGACTGCGAAGACTTTCACTGATCCGTTGTCTATTCACCGTTTCGGACACATTTCAATCCTCCATCGCCTGCATGGCTTGGTCTATCCAGCTGTCAAACTTTTCCTTGCCTTCTGGAATGGGGACACGGCCTGAGAAAATCTGCAACCTCCGATACCCCTGATTGGCAGAGATGGCATGATTCTTTATCACGCTCTTGACTAACCGACTTATGTCTGTATAGAAGGAGATGGGGCATTCCTGCCATGGGACTCCCTACAACAGGGCGGTTTGCAACCGGACTTCCTTGTGGTGACTGGGGGGAGTCTTCATCCACATCCCCTGATAACTGTACTAGGATAACTTGAACATCAAGGCCTTCTGCCAGGCTCACAACACTCTTCTGAAACTCCACTGGAATATTCTCCTTCCATTCCAAGAGAGCATACGTGCAGTCTTCCTCAAACTCATGTTTTAAGTCCAAAAGGTAGGACCCTTTTTCCGGGGCAACCTTCTTCATCAACTGCCGCACCTCCTTGTCAAACCACCGGACTCCTGGTAGTCTTAGCACTGTGGTTAGCTCCAACCAACTCCCATGCTCCCAGCTCCAGTCAGTGGCGGTGAATGGGTCCATGTTTTCTTCTACATTGGACACATCACCTGACTTGCTCGAGTGTCCCAGATGGGGTATCTCGATGGGATCTTATAGCGGTACCCCCGTAAGGGCTGTTAATAAACTCTGTACCCCATTGGTTACCTCGACTCTGCAAATCCCCTCTTACCTCTGACTAGGGATGAGCCGAACACCCCCGCGTTCGGTTCGCACCAGAACCTTCGAACGGACTGAACGTTCGCACAAACATTTAGAACCCCATTGACGTCTATGGGACTCGAACGTTCAAAAGTGCTCATTTTAAAGCCCAATATTCAAGTTATTGTTGGAAATCGTCTTTGAGAACCCGGGTCTTGTCCCAGGGAACATGTATCAATGGAAAAAAAAAGTTTTAAAAACTGTATTTTTTTCTGGAGCAGCGATTTTAATGATGCTTAAAGCGAGAAAAAAAATTCAAAATTCCTTTAAATATCGTACCTGCTGGGTGTCTATAGTATGCCTGTGAGGTGGCACGTGTTTAGAACTGTCCCTGCACAAAATGAGATTACTATAAGAAAAAATGAATTTAATACTGCCTGCGGCTTTAATGTAACGTTTGGTCCCTGCAATATGGATAAAATCATTGAAAAAAATAGCATGGGTTTCCCCGCCACCACTCCCCCCAGGTCATTACAAGACCTTTTGGCCCTATATACTTTGAACAGCAGTATACAGGCGGTGCAAACAAGACAAGGACTGTAGGTTTGTTAAGTAGAATCTGAACCATGTCATACTTTGCTGCTGCATATTGCACAATTTCCAAAAGAGACCCTCAACAAACTACATGACACTTGTGCCTGATGAGGCCATTGATGTTCCAGTGGTGGTCCGTGAGCCTGGCCATACAGGCTTGGCCCCCCAAAGTGCACATGCTGTGTGGCAACAATATGTCGATTATTTTAGGGGTGGGGGGCCATTCCAATGCCAGATCTTGGCCAGATCTTGGCTGAATAAATTCTGTGAAGAACTCCTGTTCTCTGAAGGCCTCCATTATTTCTGAAAGTCAAAATTAAGCAAAAAAAGCTAATGTCAGTCAAGCCTCTTACTACTAAGCTTTCTCCCCATATCTAACCCACAAACTCATCCACTGATCATAAAGTCCAAAATCAAGTTACGTCCCGTCATACTATACAATAGTTTCTTCCGCCTTTTTCTACAGACTGTGAACAACGTTTTCACTCACGCAATATCCCTCCGCACGTTTCCCCGCCCCTGACGATCGTTCTAGTAGTTGCCACACCTCTTTTCGGTCGGTCAATGCAAGACAGTAAAGACACCATGGAGGACACATAGCAAGCTGCAACCTCAAGCCAGGAGCGAGGCCAGGCGGTAGCACACACCAGGAGCAGGAGGTACAAGGCCACCAATATGTCCTTTGAGGAGATGGTAGAAATGGTGACAATCCAAAGGAGGGAGGACTATGATTGCAAACATGGTCCTTACAAGAACCCAAAGAAAGTGAAGGCCTAGATCATAGAGAATGTGCAGAGGAGTATCCATCAGAAATTCGGGGTGCAGAGGTCAAGGGAACAGTTGCGTAAAAGGTGGTCTGACCTTAAATTAAGAGAGCCGGAGCAGATGGAGAGGATTCAAAAAGTCATCAGAAGAAGTAAGTAATTTTCATGTGTACTCTGATTATTTGTTTTTATTATTTTGCGGCATGTGCTTTTTCTTTCAGATTGTATATATACAGTTCAAGAATAGATGTCTCAAGGTTCATGTTTGTGGGCATAATAATTGGTCGCTTGAGTCGTCGTTCATTCTATTTATGATCTATTTATGTGAGACCAATTTTTTATTTAATGTAGATGTGTTAACTAGATTTAAATAATCCAACTTAAGTCAATATACAGTAAAAAGAGAGTATGCTCAGCAGTTAGTTACACATATGGACTCAGTAGCACAAGTGTTGGCATGGCCGATCCGCCCTATAGGCTCACTATGCAAGCCGCTTAGGGCCCCGCAAAGCTGCGAAGGGCCCCCCAAATTACTAGAGGCCCCGCCTGGTAAGAAGTAATTTTCGCCCCCTCACCACGCTTCTCAACTCGCTGGCTGCATGGGAGAAGAGGTAAGAAGTCAGCACCCCCTGCTTCTCAATTTAATGTAAGATGTCATTTTTGACAGCAGAACACCCCCTCCCCCCGCTTCTCAACTTTCTTTAATGTGACATGTCACTGTCGTCAGCGCCCCCGCTTCTCATTTTTAATGTGCCATGTCATTTTGCTTAGGGCCCCAGGGAGGTCAGGATGTTGGCCACAAGAACAACCTAGTTAGGGTGTCACACAGAGGTGATCCAGTGGATACTTGGTGTTTTTCCATGTAGGAAACTTGGCCAAAGATAGAGAAATGTAGAAGCTTTGGTGATGGATACAATCCTGTGTTAAGCTTAGAAGGATTGTAAAAACAGACAATTGTACCACACTTTATAAAAAGAATGATTGATATTTCTCTTTCAGACCTCTAATCTTTTTGATTCATGTATCCCTTTTTTACAATCTCATAGGGCGCAATCAAGCTTCTGGAGTGGAGCAGACAAACCCCACACAGACCCAAGCCCCACCCCCGCGGGATGTGCAGGAAGTGGAAAATGCCACCACATCAGGTCAGTGTTATACAGAACAGCTTCAGGTAATAGATGTAGACCTGCATAATTGTAATACATGGTTTGTTTCCAAATTTCAGGGGGCGGATTGAACACCTACAGCGCCTAATTGGGGAGGTGTTGTCCTGCAGGTCTGAAATTGAGGACATCCACATCTGCTTAGGGCAGATGAGAAAGAAAACACAAACGGTGGAGCGAAAACTAAAGAATGTAATTGATGTTCTGGGGAGGGTTTAAAAAAACAAAAAAAGTTTTAACGTTTTTCTTGGTTTTCTATGTATGTTTTGTTTTATTTTTTTAAAGTGTAATCTCTATTTTTCTGGCTAAAACGCATGAACAATGACAACTGCTAAAAAGTTGGTCATTGTTTATGCGTTTTAACCAGATATTTGTTAATTTTGTTATTGTCAAAGAAAATACACCAAAAAAAAAAGATATATAAGAAAAAGAATAACAAAAAATCAAAAAAAAAAAATTGATGTTGACAAATATTCCTATGCAAAAATATATTTCTTGAGAATAAAAATTAAATAAAAATAAAGAATTTCTATTAAGATATTTTTGTAGTGTTGTGGAACACTCCCTTTCCCTCCCCCCCTTCTGTCCTTCCCTTTCCCCCCTTTTTCCTTTTCTCCCCCCCCCTTTCTTTGTTCCTTCCCTCAATTCTCCCTCACCCTTCTCCCCCCCTGTCTTTTCCCTTCCCCCTTCATCGCCCTTTCCCTTCTATCACTCCCCCTCCGTTCCCCCCTCCCCCCTCCATTTGTTTCTCCCTCTTTGGGTTTCCTGCCCTTTCTTTTTCTTCCCTTGTTTCTTTCCCCCCTCCCCCTTTCTTTCCCCCCCTTCTTTCCTTGTTCCTCCCCTTTCCTCTTGCTCCCTCCCCCCTCTTTCTTCCCTTGTTCTTTCCCTTCTATATCCCCCCCTTCTCCTTCCCCCCTCTTCCTTCCCCTATTACCTTTCTGGGTTCCCCACTAATATACCCCCTCCTCCCCCCCTTTTTTATTCCCCCCTCCCCCCTCCTTTCCTTGTTCTGCTCTGCTTTTTTCTTTCCTAGTGTTGGCCCCGCACATCCCATTTCTAGATGCACATGGTGTCCCATTAGTATAATTAGATCTATTAATTTCCTAATTAAAATCAATATTATCATTATTACCCCATTAGAGTTTTTCCTACTTTGTTTCCCCCTTGTTCGCCACAGGGGACCTTGGTCAGCGAAGTTGCACTACGGTCCTCGACTCCTGGTAAGCAGTTTTGTGGTTTATTTCGCAATTTTTGATCTCTCCAAGTGTTTTATTATTTGTTGTTCTGATGTTTTATGTTTTGCTAGTTTTTGACAGTATATCATCTATTGCGCAGACTACAAAAAATATTTTTGGATACTCAACAATGTGTGGCTTATTATTATATCAATGCTGCCTAACAGAACAAATCTAGATTTGTGGTGTTTACATTGACAATGATGAGTATTTAGTACAGGAAAATAAACATGACACTATGATAATGTAGGAGAAAGCTACAATAAACTCAAATTAGAAAAAAATCAAACAAACAAAGAAAAATACTAGAACAGGGGAAGACAATTTGGGCCTTAGACACTGTTGGCGATGCCACAACACTGCAACCCCTTACAGATACTCTAGTTGGAGCGCAGTAATAAGCCCTGCTGCAAAAAAATTCATTGGAAATTGTTATTACACGCCCTTGTTAAACAGGGGCAGAAAAATTGGGCCTTAGGCACAACACTGCAACCCCTCACAGATACTGTAATTGGAGAGCAACAAAGAGCCACATGCAAAGAATTGCATCAAAAATTGTTATTATACGCCCCTGTTAAACAGGGGCAGAAAAATTGGCCCTTAGACACTGGTGGCGGTGCCACAACACTGCAACCCCTCACAGATAATGTCATTGGAGCGCAACAAAGAGCCACATGCAAAGTATTGCATCAAAAATTGTTATTATACGCCCCTGTTAAACAGGGACAGAAAAATTGGGCCTTAGGCACAACACTGCAACCCCTCACAGATACTGTAATTGGAGCACAAAAAAGAGCCACATGCAAAGAATTGCATCAAAAATTGTTATTATATGCCCCTGTTAACAGGGGCAGAAAAATTGGGCCTTAGACACTGGTGGCGGTGCCCAGAACCAACAATGTTCTTACTAGCTATCAGCAAGATCATTGAGGAGGAAAAGGATATTCAATCAGCAGCATAACAGGACAGTCACTCAGCATCAGCATAGGCAGTCTACAAGGGATCTGACATTTCCAAAAAATTATTCAGTTACATCAGCATCAGGTGCTTGGTAGCTGGCGTTGATCCAAGCCTGATTCATTTTTATGAAGGTCAGTCGATTTACGGAGTCGGTGGAGAGGCGCACCCTGTGATCGGTCAAAAAGCCTCCAGCAGCACTGGATGTGCGTTCTGAAAGAACGCTGGATGCAGGACACGCCAGTAGCTCAATTGCGTACTGTGCAAGCTCTGGCCAGTGATCCATCCTCAAGACCCAGTAAGCCAGAGGATTTTCGGTGGGGAAGGTGTCCAAGTCTGATCTTGCCCCTAGGTATTCCCGCACCATGTAAACCAGACGCTGGCGATGGTTGCTGGAACCGGTCATACCTTGGGGCTGCGGACTAAAAAATTGTCTGAACGCATCGGTCAGACGGCCACCTTCTCCACCGCTCCTTCTGTGACTCCCTGAAGCCTCAGCAACACGTTGTCCAGGACCAGGATTTGGTAATCCCCCAGGTTCTGGGAACGCGTTGCACAGACCTTTCTGCAAGGCCTCCCAAATATGTTTCATCTTCTGCTCCCTCTGCAATGGCAAGATAAGCTCTGCAACCTTCCTCTTGTAACGTGGATCAAGGAGATTGCCAGCCAGTAATGATCCCTCTCCTTGATACCACGAATACGAGGATCCTTACGCAGGCTTTGCAGGATCATGGAGGACATGCAGCGTAGGTTTGCTGAGGCATTCGGGGCACAGTCCTCTGGGTCACTGAGGACGACAGGATCCGCAGCCACCTCATCCCAGCCACGTAAAAGTCCATGGGTTCCTTGGGACTGTAAGTGATCCCTTGAAGACTGCTGCTGCTGATGCTAAGTGCTAGGCTCCACCTCCATGCTGCTGATACAATCATCCTCCTCTTCCTCCTCCTCCTCTTCCTGGGTGCTAGGCGGGCAAGCAGGACCACTGTCTGGATAAAGGGGGCCTTGAGAGGTAAGGAAGTCCTCCTCTTCCTCCCTCTGTTCTGCCTCAAGGGCCATGTCCATTATTCCACGTAGCGTGTGCTCCAACATGTGAATAAGAGGGACAGTCTCACTGATGCATGCACTGTCACTGCTCACCATCCTTGTGGCCTCCTCAAATGGTGACAGGACAGTGCATGCATCCCTGATCAAGGCCCACTGGCATGGGGAAAAAAAACAAGCTCCCCTGACCCAGTTTTGCTGCCATATTGGCACAGGTACTCATTGATGGCCCTCTGCTGCGTGTGCAGCCGCTGCAGCATGGCCAATGTAGAGTTCCATCTGGTGGGCATGTCACAGATTAGGCGGTTCTTGGGCAGGATATATTCCCCTTGGAGGTCTGTCAGCAGAGCAGTGGCATTATATGACCTTCGGAAATGCACACAGACTTTCCTGGCCTGCTTCAGGACATCCTGTAAGCCCAGGTACCTGCCCAAGAACCGCTGCACCACCAATTTCAGAACATGAGCAAAACAGGGCACATGGGTCAGTTGTCCCTGTCGCAGGGCAGAGAGGAGGTTGGTGCCATTGTCGCTAACCACCATTCCTGGCTTAAGCTGGCGTGGCGTCAACCACCTCTGAGCCTGCCCCTGCAGAGCTGACAGAATCTCTGCCCCAGTGTGGCTCCTGTCTCCCAAGCACACCAGCTCTAGCACCGCATGGCATCTCTTGGCCTGCATTCCTGCGTAGACCCTCGTACACCTACGGAGCACGGCTGGTTCCGAGGACACAGCACAGGAAGAGGCCACAGAGGAAGAAGAAGAGGAGGGGGTGGAGGAGAGAGGTGTGTCACAACCGGTAGTAGTGGTTTGTAGGCGTGGTGGCGGAACAACCTCCAACACTACTTTACCTTGCCCTGTGTCCTTCACAGCTGCCAGCAGAGTCACCCAATGCGCCGTGAAAGAGAGGCAACGTCCCTGTCCATGCCTGCTGGACCATGAGTCAGCGGT
This sequence comes from Rana temporaria, assembly GCF_905171775.1. NCBI lineage: Eukaryota > Metazoa > Chordata > Amphibia > Anura > Ranidae > Rana > Rana temporaria. Next base: position 302,840,306 of record NC_053491.1, read on the forward strand.
AATATGCACCTTACCACTGACCGACACCTTTAGATGCGGTGGATGCCCACGATGCCCTTGGGTACTCGAGGGCCAAGATTTCGTCTTACCCAACGGAGAAACCCTCCGCTCACGGGTGCATGCTGACTGTGGCACCAGGGGTGGTCATTTATTTAATGCTCTGCCAATGCCGAGCATTTTATGTGGGCAAGACCATCAGACAGTTTAGGCAGCGGATTGGTGATCATTTATACGATTCAGGTGGGGGCAAACTCACCACTATAGGGAGACACATTGGTCTATACCACCGTTACAACATATCAGTGGTTCGTTTCCTTGTACTCAAAGTAATTGCCCCTAGCCAAAGAGGGGGTGACTGGGACAAGACAATCCTACAGAGAGAAACACTCTGGATTGAGCACTTAAATGCCACCACCCCCCAGGCTTTAATGAGATGATCTCTTATAAACCGTTTCTATGATTGGTAGCGCTTGAGAAGCTCCAAAATGGTGCTATCGCATGGCAACCCCCCTCCTTTCCTTCCTTCCCCTTCCCCCCCTTCCCCTCTCCCTTAGCATGTACCTTGAAAACGGTTTAATTGATATGAGACATTCACCCTCTGGATGATCATATTATTTAGATTAATCATTATTTAAATGATTATGCTGTATGTTATTGCTGTTTTGTATGCTTGTATGTATACTTCCCTGTTGGTTCAATGTACCTTGACCCTTCTGTGCTGAAAATGTCTGTTCATCATGATGATTTTTTTTTCTTTTTTCAGAGTTCTGGGTTAGGAACTTTGCTCCCCTTTTAAATACTCCACTTTAATTGCTGACCCATTTCTTGGTACTGGGTATATCTATGGCTATATAAATTTACTTTGTTACCTTGATTCTCTGTATGTTTTTTTTATCCAATTGCATTGCACAGTGGGATTTTGCTGTAATAACCATTTCTGCCACCGGGGGCCCTAGGGATGTTGAGCAATGCTGACTGAGGATTATCCCACTGGCTAACATGTCCACACCCCCCTCCCGGGACTTGGGTTTTTCACCCAGTCCCACTCTTGTCTTTGCTACCCAGGCCTTCCTGGCCAATGGCGCCGCTTTGACTCAAATGACGCTGCACGTCCTGTTGCTAAGCGTCTCGGAGGGCGTGGTGATGTCAAACGCCGCTCCGTGCGAGCGGCGCAATTGGACGGCGGGATTGGGGAACTACTTTAAATGGGATCACAGAGGTAGAACACAGCGTAAGCTCCTCTGTGACTCCCCTTGGGCTGGATTTTTGGGACGCTGCATGGCAGGTAAGATGTGGCTCTATTTACACCCCCCTTATTGTGCTCACTGTGCCCTGTTTGCCTCACTGGATGTCCTCTTCTTTTTTCAGTGCGGTAATTATTTGCTGGCTCCCCTAAACCCTCACTGTTCCTCAGTGTTGGGGGTCTTTCTGTTTTGACCCTCAGCTGATTACCTTCAGCTGTCTGCCACTTCAATATCAATTACCTGCATTGATGCCTGCTCCCCAGCCGCCCTAAACCTAATGCTTTTACCAGCATAGGTAAGACTCTTCAACAATTTTAGCTCAAAATTTCATTCACCCTTCACTGCCCAGGTTTGATATATTGTTGGGTTCTTGATGGTGCTACTACATCTGGCCTTTATCTCTCTATTTTTACCCTTCTTTCCCTCCTTTTCCCTTCCTCCCCCCCCTTCCGTCCTTCCCTTTCCCTCCCTTTTTCCTCCCCCCCCTTTCTTTGTTCCTTCCCTCAATTCTCCCTCACAGTTCTCCCCCCCTGTCTTTTCCCTTCCCCCTTCATCGCCCTTTCCCTTCTATCACTCCCCCTCCGTTCCCCCCCTTTCCCCCCTCAGTTTTTTTCTCCCTCTTTGGGTTTCCTGCCCTTTCTTTTTCTTCCCTTGTTCCTTTCTCTCCCCCCTCTCCCTTTCTTTCCTTGTTCCTCCCCTTTCCTCTTGCTCCCTCCCCACCTCTTTCTTCCTTCCCTTGTTCTTTCCCTTCTATATTCCCCCCCTTCTCCTTCCCCCCTCTTCCTTCCTCTATTACCTTTCTGGGTTCCCCACTAATATACCCCCTCCTCCCCCTTCTCTCTCCCGCCTTTTTTATTCCCCCCCTCCCCCCTCCTTTTCTTGTTCTGCTCTGCTTTTTTCTTTCCTAGTGTTGGCCCCGCACATCCCATTTCTAGATGCACATGGTGTCCCATTAGTATAATTGGATGTATTCATTTCCTAAGTAAAATCAATATTATCATTATTACCCCATTAGAGTTGTACCTACTTTGTTTCCCCCTTGTTCGCCACGGGGGACCTTGGTCAGCGAAGTTGCACTACGGTCCTCGACTCCTGGTAAGCAGTTTTGTGGTTTATTTCGCAATTTTTGATCTCTCCAAGTGTTTTATTATTTGTTGTTCTGATGTTTTATGTTTTGCTAGTTTTTGACAGTATATCATCTATTGTACAGACTATACCTCCTGAAGAAGCGGTCACCCGCGAAACCGGTAGAGGTTCTCCTAAGACCCCTCCTCACAACCACAGATACCCTACGTTTTTTTTCTGTCTGTAATAACAATTCTGTATCTTAAGTGAGGCTGTTAGTCCTAGCTCTGTTTTATATATAGAAAACTATGTTTTTATGTATAATAAATACATTTTTTACTACATTGACTCATGTTATCAGTACCGAGAAAGTCCATTGATACATCTTTTGTCTGGGTAATAGTTTGTGTTGTTGTGGAAAATTTTATATATGTGGACATTTTATTCTAGGACTAGCTGAATACCCGGCGTTGCCCGGTCTTCCTATCTTAACCTTTTGGGGAGGAAAATCATAGTAATATAAATATACCCATCTTTTATATAAGGGTGTAGGTAAGGGTTAATTTAACTGTCATATATTTTTATTTGGCATATAAGTAATATGTGTACCAGGTATTATTGAAATATCTCCAGGCGTACAGAAGTTATGTGGGAACATACATTTCCCATTGATTTGCATGGGACTTTAAACAAAAACCCCGACCCTCACAAATGGGGGTAGTTAAGGGATAAATTAACTATCCTATAGTTTAAGTGGACATATAAGTAACATGTGACCAAGTGTTATCGAAATGTCTACAGCCGTTTGGAAGTTATGAAGTAACATGTATTTACCCATCTTTTATATAAGGGTGTAGGTAAGGGTTAATTTAACTGTCATATATTTTTATTTGGCATACAAGTAATATGTGTACCAGGTATTATTGAAATATCTCCAGGCGTACAGAAGTTATGTGGGAACATACATTTCCCATTGATTTGCATGGGACTTTAAACAAAAACCCCGACCCTCACAAATGGGGGTAGTTAAGGGATAAATTAACTATCCTATAGTTTAAGTGGACATATAAGTAACATGTGACCAAGTGTTATCGAAATATCTACAGCCGTTTGGAAGTTATGAAGTAAGATGTATTTCCCATAGAGTTGAATGGGACTTTAAAGGAAAACCCCAACCATGGCAAATGGGGGTGGGTAAGGGTTAAACCACCTATCCTATTTTTGTTGCTGACATATAAGTAACATGTGTGCCAAGTTTCATGTTAATATCTTTAGCCGTTTGGACGTGATGCTGGAACATACATACCTACATACATACACACACACACACGTTGAGTTTTATATATATAGATGTGTGATTTATAGATTAAACATCAGACACAGAGAGAAAGATGACAATCGAGGAGCGCTCTAGCAGAGCGCACTTGGGTTGAATCAAGACCAGTAGTAAAACGGTCAGTATGAAAACCTTCTTATGGGATTGAAACGTGTTCTCTGTGTGTGTGGGCATTTATTGGTTTGTAGATATCAAGCGCAATGCGCTGGACTGCTTGCTTTCCAATGACTATACTATGTAACTATGTAACTATGACTATACACATTAGAGAAGCGAAGTCCGCATAACGAGAGGAACCTATTATATCTCTCTTGCGGACTTCCTTATCCATTATGGATACATATCTGTGTGAGAGGACATTGATATCTACCTTGTTGGTGTACTTGTACCGTATATTGACAACAGCAGTAGCGATGTCCCCGCAGATTGTCTGAAGCCTATATGAACAAGTAGAATGATCTTTATTCAGATATTGTTTTACTTTGAACAATGTCTGAATGGGATCCATGCTGGCTAAGATGGGGTGTGTGCACTTCCTTTCACCTGCCTTTCTTTGAGTGCCCTCCCCTTTTCTGTTTGTCATTTCCTGTCATGTGATTTTGTATTGAGGGAAGTGATTGGCTGTTGGGGCCATCATTTCCTGCTTTGTTATTCTTTTGTTTCCAATGAATAAAAGATTTTGAGTTTCCTGTGCTCAGCCCAGAAGCTTGAGATTCCAGCTAGAAGCAGCATTGTTTTCTGACTCTTCCTGGTGCCATGAAGTACTTCACATTCCTTGTACAAAGAGCTTGATACAAACGTGCTTTTAAGCACAAAGGAATTGTTTGGTGCTTTGTGCGCATTGAGACGCTGGAAGTGCACATTTTGGCGCGGTGTGGATTTGCGTACAAAGCCAGAGGGAATTATTCCACGACATTTTTCGGCGAGCCAGCCAGGAGCCAACTTAGTTCCAGCACAGCGATCCGAGAGGAGAGATTGGGTCCCCGGTTCTGGGACAGAAAAAGGCCGGCAAAGTTTGGTAAGACAAACTCCATTTCAGTTTTTGAAATTTTCGTTGTTCTAGAACCGGCATCTAGTCTCTTTGATCGCTGATTGCAGGTAACTAAGCTTAGCAAAAGAACAAATTTTTGCGGTTTCACTCTTTTTGTACAAGGACGGGGATTTATATTTGTACTGGGAGGGATGGTTGTATTGACTGGGGATAGAAGTCTATATTACTGCCCTCTGTAGACCCCTGGTCAATACAGCCTAGAGGGTCTTTTGTATGGGGTTTATGTTAAATGTAAAACCATTTTCTGTAGTACAATGTGATGGTATGCATGGAGTGTGCTAGTGTATGTTTTAAATGTGCGGCAGAGATTGAATGACATAACATTGTGTGGCTGAGTCATTTCATAGTGCTGGTCACCGTGTGAAATAACTTTGTAAAGTGTGTAGCGTGTGTAGAGTTAAGTAGCACAGTCTGTTTTGTGTTACAACAGTTTTTTTTTGTTTGTAAGAGGCACGTTTTGGTCTTGTTAGCGCTTATACAGGAGAAACCGTATTGTGTTGAAATTTGCTAGTCTAAATAGGTTTTCTCACTGTTCGTTTTGAAGACTCCATCTTGTGTCCCTTTGTGTGTGTGTTTGGTCATGCTGAGGACACCATTTTGTTTTTTCTAAGACTCCATCTTGTTTTCCTTTGTGTGTGTGTGTGTTTGGTCATGCTGAGGACACCATTTTGTTTTTTTCTAAGACTCCATCTTGTTTTCCTTTGTGTGTGTGTTTGGTCATGCTGAGGACACCATTTTGTTTTTTTTCTAAGACTCCATCTTGTTTTCCTTTGTATGTGTGTTTGGTCATGCTGAGGACACCATTTTGTTTTGAAAACTCCATCTTGTGTTCCTTTGTGTGTGTTCAGCCATACTACCTGAGGCATAATTTTTGTTTTTCTTTGTATGAATCCAATCTTCAGGTTTAGTTATCTGTGCATTCTTTTTTAGTAAAACTATTGTGTTTAATATCGGCTTAAAGTGAAATCTCTACTTTACACTGAATTTCAATAGATAGTAAAACTAACTTTAACTGTGTGTGTGTATGGGTGTGTGTTTTATTTTACTTATTTTTTTATTATTTTTACTTTATTTTCATTTTAATAGTCTGGTCATTTTTCTTTGAGTTTCCCAGAGGGAAATTCATGCCCCTCCCCCATTGTTTTGGCTTTTATCGCTGCATCTTCTATTGTATAATTTGCGGTAGGAAAGAAAGGCTTTGGTTTTAAAACTCACTTTATATTCACTTTATTGCTGAGTTACCTTTGCGCAGCAAGTAGTAAAAAAAAATTTTCACGCCCAGACTGTTAGTTTATTATTTCGTTTTGATCGTGTAACTACTGAAACATCATACAACTGTTGAAATAGACAACAGAAGGCTATCCCCATTTTATTTTCATTTGTTTTATTTTTTTGTGATTATTTAGAGAAGCCACATTGCTCTGTAGCAAAAACAAACAGAAGTGTGCTGGGCAGTTTAGTCCGACGACGCAGTGTACAGTCGTACAGAGGTATGTATGCATACACTGTAAGGGGTAGAGACATAATTTGGGGGGTGGTCTGTGGTTGTTGACTAATCATTGGGCATAGTTATTGCGAGTATTGCGGTGTAAAAGAGTAAGCACTCTGTAGTTCTGTGCCAAAAGTGCTGGGGCAACAAACCATAGAGTTAATAACACCCCGGTTAGGTTTTCTAGTTGAGGGACTGGGCCAGATTAGTGGTTGTAGTCCGTCAATCCACCGTAGAAGAAGGCACCTGGCGGTGCTCTCCTAACTAGGTGCAGGGTTTTTTCCTGGACGCGGGAATAAGACTATAAGCCGATTCGAATCGACATGGGCAATTTGAAGTCCATGCAAGGGAAGAAATGTGAGGCTTCCCAGAGTCAGACGGCTGCACAGTACATGAAATCTAGCTTTGGGGCAAAGGTCATGAAATCTCTAAAGGAGTGGCATAGTTGGTCCAAGGATACTACTTGGGCTATCCCTTTAGAGGGGACATTTGATGCCTGGAGGTGGGAGAAATTCATAACTGAGTTTAAACCCAGGCTCTGGGCAGCAAAGACCTTAGATGTAGCTGAGCTGTGGCTTCAGAAGTCTTTTATGGTAAACCGGCAGGGTCCAGAAGAACCGCATTATGTACACTTGGCCTGAGGGGATAGCAGTGACTGGTGATCCAATGCTGGAAGCGGAAGAGGCTCTTTCTGGGCTAACTCTGCTGAGGCAGGCTGGGTCCACCAACACTGGATCTGTTGTAGTTTCCTCTGATGCTTCTGCCATTACCAATCTAACCAACCCTACTATACACTCTCCAACTAACATCTCTCTCTCTCCCACATCTCCACCTAACCGTGTCACCTCTGACGGTAAACTTCAAGCTAACACTCTCTCTCAGTGTCCCTCTACCAAATCTGGGGCGTTTTCTCCGCTGATTACGGCTGATTATGAATCATTTTCAACTAGTGATCTACAGATGCTATGTGAGTCTAAGGGAATTGAGACCAGACTAAGGAACCGTGGGGATTGCATAACTGCGCTGAGAGATGTTGACTCAGCCATACCTGCCATCTACCCTTCATTGGTTGGCTTACACATTAGCCAACCAATGAAGCCTCAACCTCCAAAGTATACACCTACCCCCACTTATGTCCCTGAACCTGGTACTTACCCAGTCCGGGTGCAACAATACGAGGGCGTTCCAAATGCCAACGGTGAAAGGACTTTGGGGGAAAGGGTGGTATGGCATGTCCCTTTTGCTTCCTCAGAAATCAGGACCATACTGGCCGAACTGCCTGACTATAGAACAAATCCACGAGGGTTCGCGAGAATGTTTTGTCAAAATCAATTTAGTTACGGCATGAGCGGAACAGATTGTGCCCAGGTTCTGAGGGCAAAAGTAGGAGAAGAACTGGCAGGGGTTATAATCTCCCGTTGCGGCATTGTCACCCACGAACAAGCCACTTCTGGAGGTAAGCAATTCTGTGTGGCCCTGCTAGCCAAACTCCCAGAGTTGTATGGTGCATCTTCTACCACAGATGTGATGAAACTCAGTCAAAACCCAGGAGAGGAATGTGCTTGTTTCTGGCGTTGCCTGAAACAAGCTGCATTGGATGCAGATCTGGAGGTTGGTCCGGATGTGCCAACCGACGGAGATAAGTTATCCGCCATTCACCTCTTGCTAAGAGCCAAATTTTTAGAAGGCATCCATATGAAAATTCGAGACCGGTTATTATTAGCCAGACCCGAATTTAATGAAATGACAATACCTGCCATTCTATCCACTCTCATCGCTATAGAGAGAGAGATGGATAGGAAGAAAGAGGACAAAGTATCCAAAATCCTTGTGTCTCAAGCCCCTTCTGCAGGACAAATGGGCCAGGATGGTAGGAAAAAGACACAATGCTGGAAAGCCCGAACTTGTTACATCTGTGGACTCGAAGGACATCTAAGGTGTGACTGTCCTAACAGACCCAAGGGTAAGTGGCAGTTCATCCCAGACGATCCGGTACCAACTTCAGTTGTAGGGATGGCCAGCCATGACTATGATTCTTCATAGGACGTTGGCAAAGCGGTGTCAGGACATATCAACCTGTTTATCGAGGAATTAAAATATCCCCTCCCTGCCTTATTGATACCGGTGCCGCTCGAACTATTCTGAGATCCAAGGATCTCAGAGGCAAGATTCCCCTGTCTGGGGAGATTATACCCACTGTGGGTCTCACAGGTCAGACAGTGTCTCTACATACCACCAAACCACTCCATTGTAGGTTGGGCCAACACACAGAAGCCATTAAGTCTGTACTGGTATCAGATGATGTTCCCATCAACCTATTGGGAGCTGATATTTTGTCAGAAATACAAGCGGTCATTGAGTACACTCCAACAGGTGTTGTGGTTAGTAGTGCCCTTTGACAACGCCATCTGTGGCGAAATCGATCAGGGCGGAGCCACGCACCGAACGTCATTGCGGTTTACGTGACCCCGGATGCACGGGCGCACGTTTTTTATTTGTATCTGTTTGCTTGTTTTAGCCGCCAATTTTAAATTATATGTACCGCTGTGTATATGTTGCACAATTTTTAATAAATATTTGACGGTACTTCACATTCTGAGCCTATTTCTTCCCCTTGGTTCTCCGGATGGACGTGGAGCCATTAAACACATTGGAGAGGATATTCTGCCTGTCAGCTGTGACCGAGTTTTCTCCATGACCTGAGTGGATCGACACGCTTTTTATGATCGTGGATCTGGTAAGAGCACACCCTTACTTACCTCTCGGTGGGAATATATGTTTCTTCTGACCAGAGACCAGAGGCTGTTCAATATTTGGATCATTTTATTACTCTGCAACTGTTTTTTGCCCATCTATTTGGACATTCATATGTTTTGGGGTTCTGCTGTTGATTTCCCCTTTCATTTTGGACTGCCTAACAATTGATTAGTATGCAATTCTAATGGACTAACAAAGTTTTCTAAGCGTTTGGTCCCAAATAGCAGATTGTTGTATTTACTCCGAAAGGTTTTTTCCATAACTGTTTGGGCATCATCCTTTTTTTTGCTATTTTTTGCACTAGCACTACTTTATTTATTCATTTATGCATTTTATATTTATATTATTTTCGCATTAAGTTGCGACTCCTAGCGCAACTCATCTTTTTTCTTTTTACTTTCTGCGAGTATATCACATGTTTAGCGTTGCTGCTGGAATTACTCACTATTTATTTATTTATTTATTCATTTATCCATTTGAAATTCATTTATATTCATTCTCCTAGCGCAAGGAAAACCCCCCCTCTTTCCTTTATTTGTGGTTAGTAGTGCATTGTCGGATGAGCGCCTATGTGCAATGGTGGCTCTACCATATATGATAGAACCTGGTTGTTTTCTGGGGTTGGATGTGCTAGCAGAAGTGGATCCCAAACTTTGGGCGATTGACAAGTATGATGTGGGTCTTCTGCCGATCCCGCCAACCACAGTAAACATCAGACCAGGGAGCGTTTTGCCCCAATTACCACAATACCCTTTGATTGTGGCTCAGATGGATAGCCTTAAAATCCAAATAGACCGGTACCTGCTAATAAAAGTTCTTATGCCAACCAAATCCCCCTGTAACACCCCTTTGTTTCCAGTGGCTAAGAAGTCTGTCAAGGCTCAGGAAACAACTTTCCGTTTAGTACATGATTTAAGGGCTATCAATAAAATCATTATCAGCGATGCCCCTTTGGTACCTAACCCACACACCTTGTTGGCCTCTATACCACCTAATGCAATTTTCTTCAGTGTTATTGATCTGACTAATGCATTTTTTTCGGTACCACTGGACCCCAGTGCCAGTATCTTTTTGCTTTTTCATTCCAGGGTCGACAACTGACTTGGACACGTCTCGTTCAGGGGTCTGTGACTAGTGCCTCGGAGTACAGTTGCAAACTTAAAATAGTGTTGGATCAATGGACCCCAACGAACCCAGAGGTGGTGCTGCTCCAGTATGTTGATGACTTGCTGCTTTGTTGCCCCGCAAGGGATGTCTGTTATCAACATACTGTATCATTGCTAAACCATCTGGCGTCCACAGGGAATAAAGCTAGCAAGGAGAAATTGCAGTTTTGCAAGGAGAAGGTCACCTTTTTAGGACATTGTATATCTCAGGGTACTCGACACCTGACAACCCAGAGAATTCAGACACTGAAAGACTTCCCGAAACCCCGAAACGCACGACAAACGAGAGCCATTCTCGGTCTTATCAACTACTGTAGAGACTAGGTCCCTAACATCTCATCGACTTTAGGACCCCTTTACAAAATCCTATCCCAAACTCCCTTTCAACTGACTGATGATAATTGGTCAACCCTACAGGACTTGATCCAAGAACTCTCCAAAGCACCTGTTTTATGTCTGCCCAACTACGACCTCCCCTTCTACCTTTTCTGCTATGAAAGCAAAGGCCATGCCACTGGAGTACTGACCCAACTACATGGGTCCAGGTACCGACCCATCATGTATCTATCAACTGCCCTAGATCCAGTCATTTGAGGTTCACCAGGTTGTGTAGGAGCCGTAGCCGCCTGCGCTGTATTGTTACAGAAGGTAGGTGACATAGTCTTGGACTCCCCACTGACCCTCTATACTCCCCATTCCGTGCAGGAAATCCTAAATCAAGTTCAGACAAAACACCTCTCTGCTGCCAGATTGACTAAGTACGAAGTGGCTCTCCTAACCCCTACTAACCTGACTTTAAGACGATGCACCATTTTAAACCCAGCCTCTCTTTTTCCTATTGAGGAGGAAGAGAAGGGGGAGATAATGGTGTTAAAAATGACACTCAAACTTTCCAGACTAACAATACTAACTTTTCTACCTCTAACCAACTTGTTAATTTAGAAGGACAACATGCTGATGTTCACCACGACTGTGTCTCTCTGATGGAACTTGAGTCAACAACCATCAGCCCGGTGAAGGAGACCCCCATCCCAAACGCTAAAAACCTTTTTGTCGATGGTTCCAGGTATTATACCCCAGATGGTAAGCCACATACAGGTTATGCAGTGACAACAGTCAGTGAAATTGTGGAAAAGGGTTCATTGAGTTCCAACATGTCTGCACAGGAAGCTGAGCTGTGGGCACTGGCAAGAGCTTGTGAGACCCAAGAGGGTCAAAGGATCAATATCTACACAGATTCTAGTTATGCTTTTGGGATAGCTCATGATTTCGGGCCTATCTGGAAAGCAAGAGGGTTTCTGACTAGTTCGCTTTTAACCTGCCACGTGAGATAGCCATTCTAAAAGTTAAGGCCCAAACGACTGATAGGACTTTGGAGGCTGATGGCAATGCCTTGGCAGATAGAGCTGCTAAAGAAGGTGCTCTGAATACCCTTGGGGAAACCCTGATGCTAGCCATCCCCTCTGTTGTGTCTCTGGAAGAGTTTAAGAGACTACATATAGAAGGGTACCCAATCCAGAGAGTGGGCAAAATCGGACTTTGAGGCACGTGGAAGTATAAAAATATAATTTATTACACAAATATACAAAATGTACACTAACAATGGTATAATAGAATGCAACTGAATACAATCACAATACAACCATCCGGGATGAAAGTAAATGAGTAGTGAATTGAATCCTATTGAAGTCGCCTACGCGTTTCACCGTGGGGCTTCTTCAGGACGAAAGAACAGGATTATTGCTACTATGTAGCTAAAAAAAATTCACAATCTGGAAATAATACATATCATATTAATACAACATAAAAATGATAATGATGGTTTTTATACAAGACAATAAAAAAACTTTATCAATAAATTAAAAACAAAAAAATGAGTCAGTACATATGGGTTACATCAATTTCTGTGATATGATTTTGGAGGGTTCCTCAGTTCAATTACCAAATGGTCAAACCCACAAGATACGACAGCACATTACTTGCCAAACAAAAGGAGTTATTTACATTATTTTCTGCCAATGCGGCAGTTTTTATGTTGGCAAGACTATACGTTGCTTTTGGAAGAGAATTAAGGACCATGTGTACTATACTACCAGTTAGGGGTGCAACGGATCAAAAAACTCACGGTTCGGATCATTCCCCGGATCAGGAGTCACGGATCGGATAATTTTTCGGATCAGCAAAAAAAAATTGCAGCCTCACTGTGCCCCAAATTGCTGCCTCCCTGTGCCCCAAATTGCCGCCTCCCTGTGCCTCAAATTGTAGCCTCCCTGTGCCTCAAATTTCCGCCTCACTGTGCCCCAAATTGCCGCCTCACTGTGCCCCAAATTGCCGCCTCGCCAGGGTGGAAGAAGTGAGAGGGCAGCCAGCAGGGCTGGATTTCCTTTCCCTGCCACCCCAAGGCCAGGTTTTGCAATGCACCCCCTCCCCACCAACCGAACCACCCCCCCCGGAGAATAGCAGTTGGATGGCAGGGGCGGCACGGTTAGTTCAAATATTTTTTGTTTCTTCTTTTTTTTTTTTATTACATTATCACTTTTTTTTAATTTTTGTATAATTTTCTTATTTTTAATATTATTTTTCTTCTTCTTTACTTTTGAATTACTTATTTTTTTTATTAATTGAATTATTATTTTCTTATTTTTTTTTACATTTAACTTTATTGCTATCACACAAGAGAAAACAATTCCCTGTGTCTCTGCAATTGAAGGTGACAGGTTCTCTTTGTTAACCCTGTCAGTTCCAAAATCAGTCCTCACAGTTGAGATGGGAAGAGCACAGCTCACCCATCTCACTGTGTGCTATTTGCAGCAGGGACAGGAGACTCGGCAGCTGGGGGGAGGAGGAATGAACGGACGGACGGCAGCTGGAGGGGGGGACGGACGGACGGACGGCAGCTGGGGGGAGGGAGGGGGGGAACGGACTGCAGCTGGAAGGGGGGGGGAACGGATGGACGGCAGCTGGGGGGAACGAACGGACGGACGGGAGGGGGGGGGTTATCAGAGCCAGCAGGGAGAAGTGTGGGGGGAACGGATGGACGGCAGCAGCACATTGTCTCTGCTAGAAACGAACTGAACTCACCGCCCGTATGTTTAAACGTTTCCACTCCTGCTCGTACACAGCCCCACCTCCTCCTAAGCCCACGTTGTAATAGACAAAACACATCAGCGCATTGGACACACATTCTGTCTATCACAGCGTGGTTAGGAGCAGGCGGGCTTGTGTGCAAACAGAGCGGAGACAATTTCAATGTGTTTTTTTACCGCTTTGCTCTGCAGTCCCGCGGCACGCCACGGATCACGTGTGTGCCGATCCGAAGTCATTGATCCGTGCGGATCACGGATCAATGACGATCCGTTGCACCCCTACTACCAGTGGTCTGTTAAACACTACAATGGGCCACCATGTGGCTTTTAGACACAGATATGAGCCTTCTCTCTTTAAGTTTTCGGCATTGAAAATTTGAGGATCCAAGGGGGGGTAACTTTGATCAGAAGGTCCTACAATGTGAAGCTAAATGGATCTATCGGCTCCGAGCCAACTTCTTTCCAGGTCTTAATGAAGCCATCAGCTTCAAACCATTTCTAAATATTTGACCTATACAGCTGAGATGCCCATCATGCTAGCAATATTCTACTCATTGATAATTCACCTCAGAGGTTTAAGAAAAATGCCATTACAATGTCATGAATTTTCGTGTCTGGGTATACGGCGCATTTAAAAGTCTGGGGAATATCCAAAAATGTAAATGCTAAATTAGGTAGGGAACTCCACTAATGCTATAGGTACAACCCCTATTGTTGGAGATAACATCCCCACCTATAGATAAAAGTATACCATTATTAGTCTGTTCAAATACCAATTAGGAAGTATATTTTAAATTTAGATGTTTAAGTATCCTTTTCATATTGTGCATAACATTGACATGTATGTGGTGCATTCGTGTGATTTTCATGGTCCTCAATGCACGGTGGCGGATGTTTCCATTCTGGGGGAAAAAATATAATCAATTTGGCATTTATCAATCCATGGAGATGTCTATCTGCTTTTTCTTTTTTCTTTTCTTTTAGGGGGTTGTTCCCCATTCCCTGTCACTGATTTGTTGTTCAAATGATTTGCAAAGTGTTGTTGCAGTGTCATTTTTGGTACTTTTAAAAAAAAAGGTTGTTTTACCCTCTTTCCGTCTTAGCTCTGTTGCTTCATGAGTAACAGCTCTTTAATACTGAGCTGTGTGCTTAGTCTAGCGGGTGTTTTTTTGTGACTCATTATAATATGGGTTTTCACCCTCTCCCAGTCGCAGCTCGGGCTGCTTAATCAAGTTTTGTTTTTTCTTTTCTGTAAGGTGCGGTGAGGTTATTTGGTATCTTTCAAACGTGACTGGTTTTAAGATGGGACACTTCAGTGTAGTGGTGCTATGTCGCTCTAATGGTCTCACGACCGCAACACCCATTTGGACTTTTGTTCTGTGGGTGTGATGGCTGCCGTTCTATGTTCGGACTTTGTCTGTTTATGTAATGCCAGGGGCTACGGGATCGTATGCCCCCCTCTTCACTGACAGCATGTCACCGTACACCCTTTAGTCCGTTGTCCAATCGGCATTTTTGCGTTATGCCTTACCACGCCCCCACCACGCCTACAGCTTCTGCTCTGTCCCTGGGATGCAATCTACATTTGCACCGCCCCCTGCATCCTTTGACATATGGCACTATCTGGCCAATTAGGGAGGTGCTACGCCTCCATAGTGCCTCCCATTTGGGCTGTCCAATCAAGTCACACTTACTCTCAGTGAGCGCTGTGTATTTACACGGAGCTCGCTGATGATGTCATGACGCCAGCACGCAGCTCCCAATGTATTTAAACCCAGCCAAACACACTAGCCGTGTACTCAGCACAGGCTGTGACCCTGGGGCACACACGGACGCTGCATCTATATAGTAAGTACCTACTTATTGTTAACAATTTCTCACACCTTCTATACCTTATATATTTGACAACTGTGCTCTATCAGACGATCTCTGCTAAACAGGATATGTCATCCTTCTAATTTTGGACACTTTTTGCTTGCATCCTCTGCCCCAGTTCTAAGTCCCTTGTTGGACCTCCAAGGTATCTATATCTAGTACACATTGGGTTGATTGCTTTAAATGCAACATTCAGATATATTTCTGCCTGAAACAAATATGGGGTACACATCGTTTTCCCCCCCTTATTTTTCTTATTCCTTTCTTCTTGTCTGTGTAGTGTCTTTCCAACCAAACAGGGGTTCGGTTATTACTATTTTTACCCCTTGTGCACCTCCTCTATCCATGGATTGAAGTGCTCATTCGTTCATGTCATTATAGACACATCTGGCCTGGACTACGGGTATGTTTCAAATCTGTATGGTTGATTCTTTGCCGTATTATATACCTGAGGGTTAGGAATGTTTTCTCATTTGTTCTCTAGTTTGGTTTCTTTTTCTTCTCTCCATGGACAATATACATATACGCATGTAGATATATATGTAGAGGCATACATGATAATGCTTGTATATACACATATGGGATTACATATATATGTAACCTATATATATGTGTGCCTATATTTACTTTCCCCCTTATATACTTTTACCAGATGACCGATCTCTAAAACGTGATTTATATACTATCTCCTACTATTGGTAGATACTTTGTCTATCTTTGAAGTTATTCTGGATGGATATATCCACCGCTGTGTATCAGGTGATGTAGTCACATGATGTAACCCATATGTACTGACACATTTTTTTGTTTTTAATTTATTGATAACGTTTTTTTATTGTCTTGTATAAAAACCATCATTATCATTTTTATGTTGTATTAATATGATATGTATTATTTCCAGATTGTGAATTTTTTTTAGCTACATAGTAGCAATAATCCTGTTCTTTCGTCCTGAAGAAGCCCCACGGTGAAACGCGTAGGCGACTTCAATAGGATTCAATTCACTACTCATTTACTTTCATCCCGGATGGTTGTATTGTGATTGTATTCAGTTGCATTCTATTATACCATTGTTAGTGTACATTTTGTATATTTGTGTAATAAATTATATTTTTATACTTCCACGTGCCTCAAAGTCCGATTTTGCCCACTCTCTGGATTGGGTACCCTTCTATATTCTTACCATTACGGATGTGGCCAATGTGAGTGCTTTCCTTGTGTATCTTGTCTTCTATTTCTTCTTTTTATTTTTCACCCCTTTTTCCTTTTTTTTTTTTTCCTTCATACTTTCTCCCCTTCTCCTTTTTTCTTCCTTTCTTACCTTTTTTTTTTTTTCTCTTTCTCTTATCCTTCTTATTTCCCCTAGTTTTGTGTTTTCCCACTTCCCCTCATTTCCCTTCCCCTTTTTCTCAATTTAAGAGGCTACAGTCACAAGCAGAATTACAGGAACAGAGGAGATTGACAGCACTAGGGGCCACAAGAGGTCCAGATGACATCTGGAGTCTTGGTAATAAATGGTGTCTGCCAAGATCGCTTTTTCCAATGATGGTCCATTCGGCTCATTATCCAGGGCATCAGTCAAAGATGGTTATGTGTGCGCAGATGGACGAACATTGGATCGCCCCTGGATTTACTACCGCAGCTGCTAATTTTGCAGCAGCCTGCCTGGTTTGCGCATTACACAACCCAGGTAGGATGGTACCAGTACCCAAACGACATTCCCCCCGACCAGAATATCCATTTCAGCGCATCCAGATAGACTAGACTACATTACATTGCCAAAGAGTGGGCCGTACGAACACGTCTTGGTCTGTGTAGATATGTTTTCAGGCTGGCCGGTTCAGAAAGCAAATGCCACGACCACAGATCCTGTCCGAAATAGTGTGTCGATGGGGCCTACCTGAAACGATCGAGTCGGATCGAGGCTCCCACTTCACTGGTCAAATATTTGCAGAAGTGTGTAAAGCCCTCCATATCAATCAGGGACTACACACCCCTTATCACCCCCAAAGTAGTGGTAAGGTTGAAAGGTTAAACGGAACCCTTAAAAACAAAATCTCCAAAATAATAGCTGATACTGGGAAACCTTGGCCTGAATGTCTCCCCATAGCCCTCCACTCCATCAGAAATGCACCTAGACGACCTCACGGGTTATCTCCATATGAGGTTTTGTTCGGGTGTCAACCAAAAACAGGGTTGTACTTTCCCCAGCAGCGGTCATCTTTACATTCTCAGCTGACGGGGTATGTGCAGTCACTGCAACGTGAGTGAAAAAAAATCCACCACCGGGTTCATGAATCCCTTCCAGACCCTGACTCAATAACCGGTTTACATTCTATCCAACCAGGTGACTGGGTCGTTGTAAAGAAACACCAGAGGACGGGACTAGAGTCGAGATACCTCGGACCATTAAAGGTTCAGCTGATCACGCCGACCTCACTAAAGCTTGAAGAATGGGACAACTGGATCCACGCCAGCCACTGCAAGAAGCTGCTCAACTACATCAAAGAATGAGGAGTATCTTCTTTATTTATAGTTTTAGTTTGGTGTATTTTAGCAATGGTAATGATGAAAAACATCCCAACTTGTTGTTTAAAATGCATCTCCAGTTGGCAAAAATGGCGAACAGGACCAACTGCTGGGTATGCTCCAAACCCCCACCAAGCCTTGATGCCCCGGCAATGGCAGCAGTACATGCTATATATGATGTCCGTATCGGTATGAGGAAACTAAAGACTCCAAACAGACACTTGTCAATAGAACTTAACGATACATTCCTAGAGGGTAAAATTAGTTATAGTTTTAACATTAGCTCTGGCTTTTGCCCCTCCCTCACAAAACCAGTATGGGTATCGGGACAACTAGTGTGCTTCAACTTTAGTTTCGGTAGAGGGAATAACTTTGTTGGGTCCACCACCTGTAAAGGTATAACAGTTAATCTAACCAACGAAACCCCCATCTTCTTTAATAACACTAATAGACCAGATTACATCTGTTGGAAGGAAGGGTGTGACATTCAGACTGAGGGAGCTATCCCCCAGTCTATCCTGTTACTACTCAATGCACGTAACCGTCAGAGTGATTCCCCCTGTGCGACTCTGACTGGCCCCTACTACTTCTTATGCGGTACCTCAGCTTATAAGGTAATCCCCCCTAATGCAAGAGGTTCATGCGTACTGGTTAAACTAGTCCCAGCATCTTACATCGCGAATGATCGAGAGGACCTGATGGCACGAGAGAAGGTAAGAACATCAGGAAAAGCTAGAAGGGAATTGTCCACCAACTCCGACCAGGCCTGGGCCTGGTTTCCTGCTTGGACGGGGTGGGGGATTGAACTTATGAAGCGATTGAATAATTTCTCGTCCATTGTGGATGGGATATTCAATGAAACTGTAGAGGCTGTAAGGGAAATCTCACAGGAACAACGGCAGATCAGGACCCTTCTTTTACAGGAAAAGATTATCTGTTAGCATCCAAGGGGGGTTTCTGTGAATTCATAGGTGAAGATTGTTGTACCTGGATTGAGGATACCAGTGACAAGGTTCAGGCCCATATGGATAAGGCTAGATCCCTGCAAGGCAAAGCCAGAGCTATAGCTAGTGAGGGTTGGAATCCTTTTAAAGGGTTTGGGAAACTTTGGGGATTTTTTATTTTCCATTGGATCGTGGTTGAAGGACGTAGGGGTGTATATACTCATGTCATTTTTGTTTCTACTCCTTCTATATGTTGTGATGAGGTGCTCCTGTTGCCTGATTGGACGCGTGACCAGAGCCCAAGCAGATGACCACAGACGCCCCGAAGCCCAACCCACGTATCAGATGCAGAGGATCCCAGACCGATCGGAGATTACTACAGCTCACCATGTCATGTCCTCCTTATAAGTCATGTCTCCTGAAGAACAGAGTCTACATGTCAAGCCGTGTTTTTTTTTTTTTTTTTTATGGACTCGTATGGACTGTAAGGACTGATTAGTTTTCCAGGTGTAATAAAGAGATAAAGTTTCATAGAGGGACAACTGGGAGCATATGACAAAAAGGAAGGAATGTTGTGGAAAATTTTATATATGTGGACATTTTATTCTAGGATGTGTGTTTTATAGATTGTCATCTGTCTCCCTGTGTCTGATGTTTAATTGAGGAGCGCTCTAGCAGAGCGCACTTGGGTTGAATCAAGACCAGCAATAAAAACGGTCAGTATGAAAACCTTCTTATGGGATTGAAACGTGTTCTCTGTGTGTGTGGGCATTTATTGGTTTGTAGATATCAAGCGCAATGTGCTGGACTGCTTGCTTTCCAATGACTATACACATTAGAGAAGCGAAGTCCGCATAACGAGAGGAACCTATTATATCTCTCTTGCGGACTTCCTTATCCATTATGGATACATATCTGTGTGAGAGGACATTGATATCTGCCTTGTTGGTGTACTTGTACCGTATATTGACAACAGCAGTAGCGATGTCCCCGCAGATTGTCTGAAGCCTATATGAACACGTAGAATGATCTTTATTCAGATATTGTTTTACTTTGAACAATGTCTGAATGGGATCCATGCTGGCTAAGATGGGGTGTGTGCACTTCCTTTCACCTGCCTTTCTTTGAGTGCCCTCCCCTTTTCTGTTTGTCATTTCCTGTCATGTGATTTTGTATTGAGGGAAGTGATTGGCTGTTGGGGCCATCATTTCCTGCTTTGTTATTCTTTTGTTTCCAATGAATAAAAGATTTTGAGTTTCCTGTGCTCAGCCCAGAAGCTTGAGATTCCAGCTAGAAGCAGCATTGTTTTCTGACTCTTCCTGGTGCCATGAAGTACTTCACATTCCTTGTACAAAGAGCTTGATACAAACGTGCTTTTAAGCACGAAGGAATCTGAGGCTACTCAAATTTTATGCACGAGTCAGCGGTAATATGCACCTTACCACTGACCGCCCTGTCCAGCGAGGCATGGACTTTGCCTTCCACATGGCGGTAGAGAGCCGGAATCGCCTTCCGTGAGAAAAAGTGATGTTTGGGAACTTGCCACTGAGGTACCGCACATTCCACAAACTCACGGAAGGGGCAGAATCTACCAACTGAAAAGGCAGCAGTTGAAGTGCTAGCAATTTTGCTAAGCTAGCATTCAACCGCTGGGCATGTGGATGGCTGGGAGAGTACTTCTTTTAGCGCTGCAGCAGCTGGGGCAGGGAAATTTGTCTGGTACCATCAGTAGATTGCCCGCATGTACTACTAGGTTGTGACACACCTAATTCTACACCTTCAGTCCTATCAGTGCAGGCTTCAGAGAGGACTGAGGGTATAGTGGGGTTGGAGATCCCAGCTGATGAGGGGCAAGGGGAGGTACGCTTTGTTCTTTGGTGTGGGTCTTTCAGGTATGCTTGCCAACGAACTGCATGGCAGGTCGACATATGTCTGGTCAAGCATTTGGTGCCCAAGCGGGTGATGTTTTGGCCATGCGAGATACGCTTGAGACATATGTTGCAAATAGCAATGGTGCGATGTGATGCACATGTCTCAAAAAAGGCCCACACCAAAGAAATTTTGCAGTAACTTTGAGACACAGCAGCGCCCTGCACAGGCGTAGCTCTGCGATGTAATGCAGTTGGTGTGCTGCCCTTAAGCTGGCCCCTGGAGGGCATCCTGCCTCTTTGGAGATGTGCCTGTGCCTCCTCCTCCTCTCTCCTATCAGGCACCCACGTAGAGTCAGTGACCTCATCATCCCCTCCCTCCTCATCACTGTTGAAAACCTGGCAGTATGCTGCATCTGGGGGAACATGACTGCCAGATTGCTGTCCCTCTCAGGCACCCCCTCTCTCTGGGCTCACATTACTGCCTTCCTCTATCTGTGTTCCATCATCGGAGCCTTCAAAACGCTGCACATCTTCATGCAGCATGTACCCAACACTGTGTTAAAACAGTTCAGGGGACTCCTCAGGAGGACATGGTTGGACTAGGGAAGGAGTGAGTGATGCCATTGTGCAGAGGGAAGAGGACGCCTTGGCAGCTGCTTTGCAAGACAAAGTAAGCTCAGCCTGGGTGAGAGAGGATGAGGAGGATGAGGACGGCTTGGTCATCCACTCTACTAATTTGTCTGCATGTTGAGGCTCAACACAGCCAGCTCCCGAAAAGAAGGACGAGCGTGTGCAACGGCCACGTGCTGGAGAGGATGCACCGTGTCCACCAGCCCTGTTGCCTCTAGATGCAGAGCCTGCTTGCCCTTGTGACTCTCTGCCTCTTTGTTGTCCTTCCAGACATTATAATGGCCTGCAGAGGACAAAATCAGTACACACACCTCGTAGCTTTAGGTGCAAACTGCAGAGGACACGTGCAGTACACATCAAGTAGCTTTATGTGCAAACTAATGAGCACACTTGCAGGAAACACCAAGTAGGTTTAGGTGCAAATTATACAGCACAAGTGCAGTAAACACCAAGTAGGTTTAAGTGCAAACTATACAGAACAAGTGCAGTAAACACCAAGTAGGTTTAAGTGCAAACTATACAGCACAAGTGCAGTAAACTCCAAGTAGGTTTAAGTGCAAACTATACAGCACAAGTGCAGTAAACACCAATTAGGTTTAAGTGCAAACTATACAGCACAAGTGCAGTAAACACCAATTAGGTTTAAGTGCAAACTATACAGCACAAGTGCAGTAAAATCAAAGTAGGTTTAAGTGCAAACTATACAGCACAAGTGCAGTAAACACCAAGTAGGTTTAGATGCAAACTATACAGCACAAGTGCAGTAAACACCAAGTAGGTTTAAGTGCAAACTATACAGCACAAGTGCAGTAAACACCAAGTAGGTTTAGGTGCAAACTATACAGCACAAGTGCAGTAAACACCAAGTAGGTTTAGGTGCAAACTATACAGCACAAGTGCAGTAAACACCAAGTAGGTTTAAGTGCAAACTATATAGCACACAGGCAATCCAACACGTTAGAACACTGCAGCTAACACAATCAACTGCCTGACAAATAGGAATAGCTGATCTAGCTAAACTATACAGTGTATAAATATATGTACAACACCTGGGATGTATATGTATATCCTCTACACACTGTAAATTTAACTAAACTGACTAGCCTGCCTGCTCTATCTATCTATCTAGAAAAAAAGACACTGTCTCTCTCTCTCTCTCTAGGACTGATCTCTCTAACACCGCCGCAACACACTACACGAGGCCGCCTTGCAGGCTGCCTTTTATAGTGTGGAGCGTGTGCTAAAGCCCTGAGCCATAATTGGCCAAAGCCACCCTGGCATTATTTGTTTTTTCTTGTAATCCGTTTCCATGGCTGATGGTCATCCGTTGACCCTCTTTGTGCTTTTTCCCACCAGCCCGGAATCTCAGTCTCTGGAATATTCAATTTTTTGCAAAAGGCCATTGTGTCTTCGGGGAATCTTAAAGTAGAACGTCCTTCCTTTCTTCCAACTAGACAGGCTGGAAAGCTCAAGAAGTATTGTACCTCTTGCCGCTTAAGTTGCTCCAATAATGGTTTTAGTAATCTTTTCCTTGCCAATGTTTCAGCTGCCAGATCAGGGAAAATTTGCAGCGCAGACTCCTCAAACTTAGCCGGGCCATTGGTTTTTAAGTACATTCAGATTCGCTCCTTATCTTGGAAGTTGTAAAACCTCACAATTACATCTCTTGGCAATTCCTCTGCTACTCCTGCAGGTTTTCTTATCCTATGGATTCTTTCTATTTTTATTTTTTCTGTTGCAGTTTTGCCTAACATTTGGCCAAATATTTTGTCGGTTTTTTCCTGCAGGTCTTCCGCTTGTTCATCCGGCAATCCCTTGATCTTCACGTTTTTCCTCCTGTTTCGGTTTTCCTGATCTTCCAGTCTATATTTTAAGTACCTTTGTTCTTTCAGTATCTCTTTCATCTGGTCCTTAAGTTCCCTGACCTCTACTGCCTGAGCCTCTATTTTTTCTTCTGTTTCTTCCACCCTCCTCAGGATGTGATTCATATCTTCGTGTATTAATACCATTTCCCCTTTAAGAGAAGATTCCATTTTATTCATTATAGTCTCCATCCTCGCAAACATTTTTGCTATTTCTCCTTTTGTTGGCAGCTGGTCTTCTACCGATCCATTCTCTTCCACGTCATCTGACCCCTAACTGACCTGTCTGCCTGATGTAATTCTAGTTCACTCTCCCCCTCAATCCTAGTTTAAATACTCCTCCAGCCTTCCCATAAACCTCTCCCCCAGCACAGCAGACCCCTTCCATTCAAGTGCAAATCATCTTTAGCATATAGGTTGCACCTCAATGAAAAGTCAGCCCAGTGCTCTAGAAACCCAAATCCCTCCTCCCATAACCAGGTCTTGAGCCATGCATTCAGCTCTCTAATCTCCCCCTGCCTTTCCTGTGTTGCGCATGGCAAGGTTATCAGTGGTGTACCCCAAGGTTCAGTGCTGGGACCCTTACTTTTTAATATCCTGTTGTGCAAATGTTATTGTATAACATTTATGTGGACATTTTATTCTAGGATGTGTGTTTAATCGTGGAGCGCTCTAGCAGAGCGCACTTGGGTTAAATCGAGACCAGTGGTAAAAACGGTCAGTATGAAAACCTTCTTATGGGATTGAAAACGTGTTCCCTGTGTGTGTGGGCGTTTGTTGGTTTGTAGATATCAAGCGCAATGCGCTGAACTGCTTGCTTTCCAATGACTATACACATTAGAGAAGCGAAGTCCGCATAACGAGAGAAACCTATTATATCTCTCTTGCAGACTTCGTTATCCCCTTATGGATACATATCTGTTTTTATAAGAGGACATTGATATCTGCCTTGTCGGTGTACTTGTACCGTATATTAACAATAGCAGTAGCAATGTCCCTGCAGATTGTCTCAAGCCTGTAAGAACAAGTAGAATGTCTTACTAGATATTGTTTACTTTGAACAATATTGAGTGGGCTCCATGCTGACTAAGATGGGGGGTGTGTGCACTTCCTCCCCCTTCCCGCCTGTGAGTGCCCTCCCCTTTACTGTTTATCATTTCCTGTGATGTCATTTTGTATTAAGGGAAGTGATTGGGTGTTGGGGCCATCACTTCCTGTTTTGTTATTCTTTTGTTTCCAATAAAAGAACCCGAGTGTCTGTGCTCAGCCCAGAAGCTTGAGATTCCAGCTGGAAGCAGCATCGTTTCTGATTCTACCTGGTGCCATTGAAGTACTTCATATTCCTTGTACCAAAGAGCTTGATACAAACATGCTTTTAAGCACGAAGGAATTGTTTTGTGCTTTGTGTGCATTTAGACACTGGAATTGCACACTTTGGCGAGGTGTGGATTTGCATACAAAGCCCAAGGGAATTTTTCCACAACATTTTCGGCGAGCCAGCTTGGAGCCAACGTAGTTCCAGTGCAGCGATCCGAGAGGAGAGATTGGGTCCCCGGTTCTGGGACAGGAAAACCGGTTTACATTCTATCCAACCAGGTGACAGATGCACCCTGTTGGAGACAGAAGTGCACCGCAAGGTAGTGAACCTAATAGTCGACTGCTGCAGATGGACAGGAAACGTGAGCCCAAGATTTCCCAGGGTGCGGAGTCTAAGGTCCAGCAGGTGTTCACCAGAGCCTCTAGTGGTGAGGATGGCCTTTGCTGCAGCTGAACCCAGGTCGCAGCCCCTGGGGTCCCCCAGGTCACGCTCCGTAGGGAGAGAGGGGAAGCAGCCACAGAGAACACAAGGGATAGTGATGGGTAAGCTGAGGTCGGGGCAACAGGCAGACAAGGGTAACCAAGGGACAGGCCAAAAGGTCAGGGTCACAGGCAAACAAGAGTAGTCAGGGACGAGCCAAAATCGGTACACAGAAAGGTTACACACGGCAGACAGCAACAGCTAACAAACAAAGTTGAACAGCAAAGCAGACCTGCAGTGCAACAGTTAATATATACTTCCTGGGATGGCCTGGGGTGGGGCCATACAGGAAGGAGAGATGATAAAAAGGCAGCCAGAAGAGAGTCAGGCCTCTAATGGACACATGAGGAGAAGGTAAGTTGCCAGACATTATTGCATGTCAATGACAGTACCCTCCCTCTTACGAGGCCTCCCCTTTCCTCGCCTGGGTCCGGGTTTAGAGGGAAACTTCAGATGAAACTTCAACAGACGAGGTGCAAAGACCTCTGATGCAGGGACCCAAGACCTCTCCTCAGGACCAAAGCCTTTCCAATGAACAAGGTACTAAGGAGCGCTTCTACAGAGTTGGGAATCCAGAACTTGACTGACCTCATATTCCTGATTATCCTCAGAGACCTGCGCCATGGTAGGGAGAGGACGAGAGAACTTATTGACGACTAAAGGCTTCAGAAGGGACACATGGAAGGAGTTGCGATTTTGAGGCTTTTGGGAATCTGAAGTTTGAAACAAACCAGATTCAGTTTAGACGTTATAGTGTATGGATCAATAAATCTTGGAGCAAACTTCAGAGAAGGAACTCGATGTTCCTGGTGGAGAGCCAAACTTTGTCCCCTGGTTGAAGAGAAGGCGGTTTACGTCTGCGGCGGTCAGCAAAGCCTTTGAATTTATCAGCAGCTGCCCAGAGGGAATCATGAACGTCACTCCAGATGTAATTGAAGGACTCCTGAGCTGAAGCCAAAGCTGGGATATCTGGAGAACAGGTCATGGGAAGCGGAAGTTGAGGATGTCTTCCATAAACTGAGAAAAAGGGTGTTCTCTACGAACTGGTATTTACATGATTGTTATGAGAAAATTCTGCCCACGGAAGTAGAGAGGACCAATCGTCGTGATGAGCGGAGACTAAGGTACTATTGAGGGATTTGCAAAAGGCTCTCCAGAAGCGAGACAATATGAAAAGGAACCCCATGGAGGCGGAAAATTTCTCGAATAAAAATGGGAACCAAGGCAGGAGCAGAAGGAAGACCAGGAAGGGGAACAAAATGAGCCATCTTGGAGAACCGATCGACTACCACCCAAATGACCGTATTACCATCAGACAGTGGGAGATCGGTGATAAAATCCATGGCAATATGAGCCCAGGGCTCTTTAGGAATGGGCAAGGGCATGAGGAGACCAGCAGGAGCTTGTGTGGAGGATTTAGACTGAGCACAGACATGACAAGCCTTGACATAGTCTTTGACCTCCGAGCGGAGATTAGGCCACCAATAGTGACAACTGATGAGTAAGAAGGACCGGAGGAATCCAGCGTGGCCCGCCACCTTGGAATCATGTCCCCAACAAAGGATCTTAGCTCAGTGGGGACAAAGATCTTACTAGGAGGAATTTTTGAGTCCAGGGTGGTAGAATGGGCAACAATGCATGAAGTTAGGATGGTCGGCTCAGGTTCAAGAGTGGGCTCCTCCTCCAAAGTGTCAAAGGACCTAGAGAGCGCATCAGCCCGACCGTTGCAGGAACCAGGTTTGTACGTAATCGTGAAATTAAAATGGGAAAAGAAGAGACTCCACCTGGCCTGTCTGGGATTCAGACGTTTAGCATTCTGTAAGTACTGTAGATTCTTGTGATCATTGAATATTGTTATGGAGTGAGGAGAACCCTCCAAAAGATGACGCCACTCTTCTAGCGCCAATTTGATTGGGAAAAGAACGCACATGGTTGACGTCTTTTCTCAAAGAGTTGAAGAAGCACCACTCCCACCCCCACTGAAGAAGCGTCCACTTCAATAAAGAATGCCTCCCCAGGATTTGGTCTCCTCAAGAGAGGTCCAGAGACAAAGGCCTGTTTCCGATCGTGAAACGCAGAGACAGCTTTGGGGGGCCAGTCTTTGGCATTAGCACCCTTCTTGGTCAAAGCGATAATAGGTGTGGCAATGGAAGAGTAATTCCTTATGAACTGCCTATAATAGTTTGTAAAGCCAAGAAAGCGCTGTGTGGCCTTGAGGCTAGCAGGAAGAGGCCAGTTGGTAATGGCTAAGACCTTCCCAGGATCCATACGAAGCCCCAAACTTGAGACAAAGCATCCCAGAAATAGGACCTCAGAACATTCAAGATTCTCTGCAACATACTTAGACATGGCCTGGGTCTCTGGGATGGACAAAGGGTAGGTACGACCCCTGGGCAGAGTTGCTCTGGGAACAAGGTCAATGGCACAGTCAAAAGACCTGTGGGGAGGAAGCACCTCAGCTGATTTCTTACAGAACACATCCCGGTAATTGCTGTATGCAGTGGGAAGATCAGAAGATACCGATGTGGTAGCAACCGAAAGTCTCTCCTTGGGGGTCACCTTGGAAAGACATGACGAGAAAGGATCCAGAGACCCAGTCCACATGGGGAGAGTGGACCTGTAGCCAAGGAATGCCCAATACAATGGGGGTAGAGGCTTTGGGTAGGATGAGAAAGGATATCCACTCCTGGTGGAGAATCCCTACCGACATCCTAATAGGTAGTGTCTGGAAGCGAAAAGGGCCCCCTGGGAGAACAATGCCATCAATTGTCGAGACTACCAACAGCATAGAGAGGGGTGAAAGGGTAAGCTTCAGAGAAGAAGTAGTTCTCCAGTCTATAAAGTTGCCGGCAGCCCCAGAATCCAGATATGCAAGGGTCGACTGGGAAGACGTGCTTACATGAAGCGACACCGGAAGAAGAAGACGGGAAGGTGATGTTTCTGGGTCCAATACTCCACCTTCTGAATGTATTAGACCCGAGCGTTTCCCGGATGAAGCGAGCAGGAGTCACGAAAGTGGCCCTTGCCTCCACAGTAGAGGCACAAGCCCAGAGTTTTGTACCTAGCACGTTCTTCGGGGGTTAGTCTGGTCCGGCCCAGCTGCATAGGTTCCTCAGCAGGCAGAGGATGCTCCACGGGATGAAGCGAGGGGAGCTCAGAGTGGCTAGGGCCTAGGGAGTGTTGACATCTTTTTTCTATGGACCTCTCCTGAAAACGAATATCGATCTGGTTGCATAAGGAGATGACATCGTCCAGACCGACGGCCTAACTCGTCTTACACTCGGTCAGAGAGGCCATGTAAAAAGGTAGCGACCAGGGCCTCATTGTTCCAGCTCATTTCAGCTGAGAGGATACGGAACTAGAGAGCATATTGTCATATTGAACGGGATTCTTGGCGGAGACGTAAAAGAGCACTAGCCGCTGAAGAAACCCGAGCCGGCTCCACGAAGATGTTACGAAAGAGCTTCAAGAAGTCAGACAAGCTGGAAACTACCGGATCATTCTTCTCCCACATGGGGGCAGCCCAGGCTGACCTCAATGCACTGTCTAATTGAGCGACTATGTGGCAGATGAAGTTTAATGTTGATAAATGTAAAGTTATGCACTTGGGGGCTAATAATATGCATGCATCATACATACTAGGGGGAGTACAACTAGGGGGATCCGTAGTGGAGAAGGATCTGGGGGTTTTGGTAGATCATAAGCTCAATAATGGCATGCAATGCCAAGCTGCGGTTTCCAAAGCGAGCAAAGTCCTTTCTTGTATTAAGAGAGGTATGGACTCCAGAGAGAGAGAGAGAGATATCATCTTGCCCCTGTTCAAATCATTAGTAGGACCTCATCTGAAATATGCAGTTCAGTTTTGGGCACCAGTTCTCAAAAAGGATATGGGGGAACTGTAGAAAGTGCAGAGAAGGACATGGGCATCTTAAAGGG
This sequence comes from Rana temporaria, assembly GCF_905171775.1. NCBI lineage: Eukaryota > Metazoa > Chordata > Amphibia > Anura > Ranidae > Rana > Rana temporaria. The sequence goes on from NC_053491.1 coordinate 302,868,945, forward strand.
GACGTACCCTTTAAGATGCCTCTCGGGGGATCAGGAAGGAATTTTTTCCCCTGCTGCAGCAAATTGGATCATGCTCTGCTAGGGTTTTTTGCCTTCCTCTGGATCAACTGTGGGTATGGAGTTGGGTGTATGGGATTGCATTGTGTTTTTTATTTTGTTTGTTTATTTATTTTGTTTTTTTATTTTTTTTGCGGTTGAACTGGATGGACTTGTGTCTTTTTTCAACCTGACTAACTATGTAACTATGTAACTATGTACCTGTACATGCTTATGCCCAGCCGTGCCACTCTGCCGACGTATATCGGCATTAGGCGGTCCTTAACCACTTAAGACCCGGACCAAAATGCAGCTAAAGGACCAGGCCCCTGTTTGCGATTCGGCACTGCGTCGCTTTAACGGACAATTGCGCGGTCGTGCGACGTAGCTCCTAAACAAAATTGGCGTCCTTTTTTCCCCACAAATAGAGCTTTCTTTTGGTGGTATTTGATCACCTCTGCAGTTTTTATTTTTTGCGCTATAAACAAAAATAGAGCGACAATTTTGAACAAAATGCAATATTTTTTACTGCTATAATAAATATCCCCCAAAAATATATAAAAAAAAACTTTTTTTTTCCTCAGTTTAGGCCGATACGTATTCTTCTACCTATTTTTGGTAAAAAAAAACGTAATAAGCGTTTATTGATTGGTTTGCGCCAAATTTATAGCGTTTACAAAATAGGGGATAGTTTTATTGCATTTTTATTAATTATTATTTTTTTACTACTAATGGGGGCGATTAGCGATTTTTTTCAACTTTTGACAATTTTGACACATTTTTGGGATCATCGTCATTTTCACAGCAAAAAATTCATTTAAAATGCATTGTTTATTGTGAAAATGACAATTGCAGTTTGGGAGTGAACCACAGGGGGCGCTGATGGGGTTATGTGTGACCTCAAGTGTGTTTACATTTGTAGGGGGTTGTGGCTGTAGGTGTGACGTCATCGATTGTGTCCCCCTATAAAAAGGGATCACACGATCGATGACGCCGCCACAGTGAAGAACGAGGAAGCTGTGTTTACACACAGCTGTCCCCGTTCTTCAGCTCCGGGGACCGATCGCGGGACTCCAGCGGCGATCGGGTCCGCGAGTCCCGCGGCCGAGGTCGAGGAGCTTCGGACCGGGGCGTGCGCCCGCGACCCACGGCTGGGCATTATACAATCACGTACAGGTATGTGATTGTGCCCAGCCGTGCCATTCTGCCGACGTATATCGGCGTTAGGCGGACCTTAAGTGGTTAAGCGGTTAAGAAAAGCCTGGATACTTTCCTAAACGTACATAATATAACCGAGTACTAACATTTATAGGTAAAGTTGATCCAGGGAAAATCCGATTGCCTCTCGGGGGATCAGGAAGGAATTTTTTCCCCTGCTGTAGCAAATTGGATTATGCTCTGCTCATGGGTATATGGGATCGCACAATATTTTGTATTTTTTTTTTTTTTTTTGTATGGTTTAACTGGATGGACTTGTGTCTTTTTTCAACCTGACTAACTATGTAACTATGTAACTTACTGAAATGACAAACACAAAAAAAACAAAAAAAAAATGCATAAGTACTTTAGCTCCCTGTAAGTTCAATGCAATTTTTGCAAGTGGGCAGAGGAAGTTGTGCACAAAAAGGCGAAAAAATAATTGTTCCTTAAGTTCCGGATGTCTTCAGCTAGCCTGTTTTCTTAGTGGTAAAGAAAATAGTAATCCAGGGCCAGATCCTCAGCCAGCGGCGCAAATTTAGTTCGTCTGAACTTATGTCATTTAAGTTACGGTGCCCTAAGTTGGTGTTGTAAGTGCCGTATCCACAGCGCATTTGCGTCTAAATTTGCGCCAGCGTAACTTAAATTCCGAGGCGTAAGGCGGGCTTATTGCAAGTGGGAAGGAAGTGGGCGTGCTTCATTGTAATGAGCCGTGACCCCATGCAAATGAGGCGCCGGCCGTACTGCGCATGCGCGCACGAATCTGGACCTCACTGGGCATGTGCAGAACTGGTCTCGGCGCAATCAGTGAGATAGGTAAAAGGCCAAGCGTACTTAGTTTGAGGATCGCCCTGTGTATAAAAAGCCCCACACAAACACACTTCCCTTGCAAAAGTATATCCCATTGTTTCCCTTCCATGAGCAATTTGCTTCTGCTCTGTTTGTTGTTGTGTTGTTAAGTTGTGTTTGTGAGAAAACTGTTTGAGGAGTTGGAGAGTCTAGTTGGTGTTTGTTTTTGAGAAGTGTATTTAGTTAATTTGTTTGTTAGTGTTTTTGCTGATTGTTTTTTGGTGCTTGTTTTTTTTTTTTTTTTTGTGCGTGTTTGTTTTTGAATTTATATTAGCTGTGTCCTTGTGTGTTTAGATTTTTGTCAGTTTTTTGGGGTGTATATTTTTGTCTGGTTTTTGGGTGTGTATTCTTGATTGTTTGTCGGGTGTGTTTCTTGTTGCTGGGTGGTGTATGTGATGGCCCCCAAACGCAGGAAGCTTAATTTCACCCTGGGAGAGAAGCAAATTCTTGCTCGGGGCATTGTGAAATATGGGCGATTTCTGCATGGCCCTGAGAGCCAGAACACCACCCCGGCCAGGAGGAGGCAGCTTATTCAAAGGATCACGGACCAGATCAATGCGGCGGGGGGGGGGAGACCAGGACCCCCGCTGGCATACAGAAAAAAATTAATGATCTGAGGAGCGCCCATACCAGGGGCACTGGAGGAGGGGGACCCTGCCCAGTCAGACTGACGGAGGAGGAATGGGCAGTGGCCCAGTGTTTCCACCCACAGCACGTGGTGGGCCTGCCTGGCTATATGTCAGATGTTCCTAGGAGGACAGGTAAGTTGTTTTTTTTGCTCTCTGTTGATTAGCATGTGTGGGTGGGGGAAGGGAAGATGTGCCAAGTGTGTGGATCCTCAAACCTGTGATTGTTTTGTGTCCTCCACAGATGGCCAGGAGGTTGCAGGCCCATCGGGCCAGGCTGCTGCACCACCCCCAAGACAGGCTGATGATGAGTCCCAAGAAGGGCAGGATTCCCCAGGGGAGGGGATTGGCCAAACCTCCCCTCATGAGGAGGTTGAGGGGGAGGAGGTTGAGGGGGAGGAGGTTGAGGGGGAGGAGGATGAGGGGGAGGAGGACGAAAATATGCAGATTGGCCGGGAAGTCCTCCTGGCCTCTGATATGATGACCTTTGAGTCTTCCCCTGAGGCTACCCCTGAGGCTGGCACCAGTCAGGCCACCATCAGGGGTAGCCCCTCCCACTTCTCCCCCAACAGGCCTCCAGTCACAAGGGTCACTCTCTCCCCTCCTCCAGGCCCGCAAGACTCAGCGGCAGCCAGGAGGCCGACCCAGGAGACCGTGGCTGTGGGCGAGCGTCTGTCGGCCAGTGTGGTGAAGGACAATGCCCGGCAGACCCGCACTCTAGGGAAAATGCTACAAAAACTTACCCAGATGGAGCACAGCCAGGGTGAAATGATGGAGGCACTCGGTGATGTGGCCACCAACTCAACGGCGGTCATTACATGCTTGAACGACCTACAGACCGCCACAACACGCGTGGCCCAGGAGCTGAGTGCCCTGACCCAGGCTGTGCAGGACAATACTAGGTCTGGCCAGGCCAATGTGGCTGCCCTCACTGCCTGTCTCACTAGAATTGCAGGGGCCATGGAGGGCAGGCCAGCAGGGGCGGCTCCTCCTTCCCCAGCTCACCCCCCCAGGAGGCTCCTCCATCCCCAGCTCACCCCCCCCAGGAGGCTCCTCCTTCCCCAGCTCACCCCCCCAGGAGGCTCCTCCTTCCCCAGCTCACCCCCCCCCAATGGACATCCTCCGCGACGGCGTGGCCGTGCCCCTGCCCGTGCCCCTGCCCAACCAAGGCGTAGCAATCGCCGCCGCTAATTAATTAGCAGGGATACTTTTGTTTTGTTGTTTATCGGATTATTTTGTAATTTTTATTATTTAATTTGGTCTTCTGTACTTATGATTTGATTTATGTGTGTGAATGATGTGTGAATGTGGGGGGGTGGCATTCCTGATAAAATAAGGGTGTCACCCTCAGTTTTGGTGGAGTAGGGATCCCCAGGACCAGGGAGAAGTGCAATCCCAGGTTCCTGAATGGTGTATGAATGCACAGTGACATAATTGGAGCCGTGGCGTGGCGTTACTGCTCCCAAGTACCAAAGGGGGGGGTACTTGGATCTAATCCAATTCGATGTGCATGTGATGTGTCTGTGCTAGGGACCACAGTGGTGTGCATTCATGCATTCTCATTGTGACTTTATTCATGTGCATTTACAGGGAAAAAATACATTCTTATTGTGACATTATTCATGTACGTTTACTGGGAAAAAATGCCTTCTGCGAGGCGTCTCCTGGCTGCTGTGCCCTCAGCAGACCGGGTAGAGTTGGTTGGGGGGGATTGCCTGGGTCGGGGGTCAGGTCAGCACGTAAGTCAATCTCCAGGCCCCTTCTCATGGCAAAGTTGTGGAGTATACAACATGCCCCGATTATCTGGCACACAAAGTCTGGGGAATACAGCAGTGTACCCCCGGACTTATCCAGGCATCTGAAGCGGGACTTCATAAGCCCAAATGTACGTTCAACCACTCCCCGGGTACGTATGTGCGCCTGGTTGTAGCGTTGCTCTCCTGGGGTTTGGGGGTTCCTGAATGGGGTCATCAGGTGGGGTCCCAGGGCATATCCAGAGTCACCTGTAAGGGAAAAGACAGGAGGATATTAGTCATGCATGTGCCCCTTGTGATGTCAGCATCATGGGGGGGACATACCTGACACACATGTCACTCACCAATCAGCCAGCTGTCTCCATACATGTTCTGTTCCAAATCTCTGGAGATCTGGGTCTGCCGGAAAATATAACTGTCATGGCAGGATCCCGGAAATTTAGCACAGACGTGCCAGATGAGGCCATGGGCATCTACGATCACCTGCACATTTATGGAATGCCAGCCTTTACGATTCCGGAACATGTGCTCAGTATCATGGGGGGGTTGTAGTGCCACATGGGTACAATCAATGGCCCCGATGGTGCGTGGGAATCTGGCAATGTGATAGAAGTCTGTCATGGTCTTCAATCGCTGGTCCTCCTGGGTGGGTTTTTGAAATTGATTGCCCATGCGCCGCAGGATTGCAGGGACTACTTGGTGCACACACCTGCTCATGGAGGATTGTGCCATCCCAGCCACACCTCCACTTGTGCGTTGGAAAGAGCCAGTGGCAAGAAAATGCAGTGTTGCCAGTACCTTGATCAGTGGCTGCAGTGCATGGGAGCGTTGTGTTGGGCTGGTGAGATCATCCTGAAGGATTGTGGTTAATTCCAGGATGGCTTCACGGTTGAATCTGAAGTTGCGGAATACCTCAGAAGCAGTCATGCCAAACACATCTTGGCGTGGGCGGTATACCCTCTCCTGTGCCCTCCTCCTCCTCCTCCGTTCCCTCCACCTTCTTTGCGCCTCTAAAGACACTAATGCAGCTAGGATCATGGATGGCCCTGGCATGTTGGCAGACAGATTGTAGTCCAGCAAGTGTGTGTGTGCTGAGCTCTTCCTCAATGGTGTTGCTTCAGCAGACATTTACACGGCATGTGTAAAATTAGGGCTGCTTTTATAAAGTGTAACTTCCCGCCGGGAAACTAACAGGTGCGCACAGGGTGTAATCTACGGCGCACACACTTAATTCTGTGGATCGCCCTATCTCCCTCATTTGCATCTTTGCCTATCAAAAAAAGCGGCGTGCCTAGCGTAATTTGCGCCCGAGGACGCGCCGGTGTAATTATTTTAGGTAGGACGGAAAAGCCGGAATTTCCGGCGCATCCCATTTTGAGGATCAGGCGCAAAGATACGCGCCGTGTGAATTTAGAAATCTCGAGTTAAGTCGGCGTATCTCTTTTGAGGATCTGGCCCCCAAAGTGTAAAAAATGGCAACAAGAATGAACCAAGATGTGATTTATCCTTTATTGTGATCCTAAGGATGTCCTTACTTCTGATTATAAGAAAAAGTAAGGTGTATTGAACACAAGTGTCTGCTGTATGTGGCATGTTTAGCAGTAGGTTTCCCTTCCGTGGAACTACAAGTACCAACAGCCAGTATGTATCAGTGTTATTCAGCAGTACTGTACTTATCTATCACAAGGGCTATCCCTGCTCACCACTACGAATGTCAGATGAATGGATCAGATGTGGAGAAGGTTATAGCCGGAATTCTCTGTCTCTGTATCTTTGTCCTCTGGAAAATTGTGGCGCCGCACCACGCTGCAGGTAATTGTAAACGGCAATGCAGGTACCTCTGGATGATCAGGAACACACGCCAGTCTGCTGTACTGAAGAAGAGATGCTTTCCTTTAGAGACCCCTCTGAGTCTAGCTGTCCGGCTCCCCATTGTGTAGGCCGCAGATTCTCAGCCCCCCTGTCACACAGACCTCTTGCTGGCAGGGCCAGAATGGCGTCTAGAGAGATCGATCTAGGCTGCCCCAGTCCTTTTTATTTCATCTCCCAACAGGCTGTTCTGTGCACAAACCATTCTGTTACCTGTAGTCCAGATTAGTCCTGCTGGCAGGGTCACTTCCTCATTGCAAACTTTGCTCTGAGTCCTCACACAAATAGAAAGGAACACACATAGTCCAGCATACACTAGAGGGAGCCAAACCCATTATAACAACAAAGAAACTATCCCTAAACTTGTGAGCACAGTAGCTGACTTTGGCTACATTAGCAAAGAGGATATACCCTTTTACGGATCCTTTCTACCGTTCAGATTCCTCATTCAGAGACGGAAAACTTGGAAAGCTACCTTATCTTTGTGTGACCTTGTCCAAGCTCACAAAGGAAATAGGAAAATGCAGGATGCCAGCTCATCCTTGAGAATATATTGCTGCTGGGGGTTTATTGGTGCTGTTGGGGATGTATTGATGCTGTTAGGAGATTTATTGTTGCTGCTGGGGAAGTTATTATTGCTGCTGGGGTATTTATTGCTAATGGGGATTCATTGTTGTATCTAGAAGATTTATTGTTGCTACTGGGGGGATTTATTTTTAAAAAGGAAAAGGGGGGAAAGTGCCACCTAAGTGCAGTATTCATTGTCGTGGAAATTTTATGAAGATGTATCCTGTGTCTCCGTGCGCCCCCTAGTGTTGAGCAGAATATGCCATATTCGATTTCGCGATATATCTCGAATATATATTCGAATATTCGAGATATATTCGCTAAATTCGAATATTCGTGATATTTTATCGAAAGTAAATGATTGCGATTTTTCGCTATTGCGAATGCGAAAATAATTGCGATTTTTTGATAACTGCGGTAGGAGCACTCTGATTGGCTCAGAATATTCGTGATATTTTATCGAAATATCGCAACATGCGAATGCGATATTTATTGCGCAATTTCGAGAAATGCTGGAAGAGCGCTCTGATTGGCTCAGAATATTCGTGATATTTTATCGAAATATCGCAACATGCGAATGCGATATTTATTGCGCAATTTCGAGAAATGCTGTAGGAGCACTCTGATTGGCTCAGAATATTCGTGATATTTTACAATACAAAATAATTGCGAATATTCGGCAAATGCGGAAGGAGCACTCTGATTGGCTCAGAATATTCTTGATATTTTACAATACAAAATAATTGCGAATATTCGGCAAATGCAGAAGGAGCACTCTGATTGGCTCAGAATATTCTTGATATTTTACAATACAAAATAATTGCGAATATTCGGCAAATGCAGAAGGAGCACTCTGATTGGCTCAGAATATTCTTGATATTTTACAATACAAAATAATTGCGAATATTCGGCAAATGCGGAAGGAGCACTCTGATTGGCTCAGAATATTCTTGATATTTTACAATAGAAAATAAAAAGTGTTTTGCATTGGTGGTGATTCTTTACTCTATCCATCTGTCACAGCCGTTTGTCAATCAAACACTTCACATATCAAAGACATTTTTATGAAAGATTATTTTTCTATTATTAGGACTATATTTCTTTATATATTTGTTTCACTGTGTATTTCACAAGTTATTTGCGCTTGCTTATTTTATAATTTGCCCACATGTCTTGTCACTAGACATATTTTTTATTCTTGTAGAGCGACTCCATTTTCTGTCTTGTATTAATTTATGTTGTATAACATTTTTGAGTTGCTGCTGTATTCTCCCCTTTTTTAAGGTATGCGCAATTTTTTCCTTCTTACAAAAAATAATAATATCAAACATACAAATATTCATAACATACACATACACAAAGCCCCCCCCTTTTGCATCAGAGACAATCAGAGTTCTCCTACCACAGTTATCGAAAATTCGCAATCATTTTCGCATTCGCAATAGCGAAAAATCGCAATTTTTTTTTTTTCAATTTGGCAACATAAAAGGATCGCCTCAGCTTAGCTACTCAGCCCAGGGTCTCTAATCATACCAGCAATGCTTTTAGACGTCGATAGGATGTGATCTGTTTTAAAAATCAAATTGAAAAAATGCGAATATTCGGAATTGCGAATATTCACCGCGAAATTCGAAATATAGCGCGATTTCTCGAATATGCTATATTCGAGTCGAATATTCGCAATGCGAATATTCGTGAGCAACACTAGCCCCCACCTCCCCCGCCGTGCAATCGCGGCGGGCCCGCGACGGCGGGTAATTGAGGCCGCGGCCTTGTGAAGGCCAAAGCTTCCTTCTGTGACCTGGCACTATCTGGTGGTGGCCGTTGGCATTACAAGTAAAACAGCAGTTCTAATGTGTTTTTTCACTGTTTTCACTGCCATCTCCTTTTCTCTAATTAGAACCCCCAAACATTATATATATATTTTTTCATTCTAACACCCTAGAGAATAAAATGGCGATCGTTGCAATACTTTCTCTCACACCGTATTTGCTCAGCGGTCTAACAAGCGCATTTTTTGGGGGGGAAAATACACTTTTTTTAATTAAAAAAGGGGCCGAGTAGGAGGGTCAGGACACACTCTACTTTGCAGAGAAAGGAGCTGTGTGTTAGTGGGCGTCCTGACACTCCTGCTCGCCCCCTCCCCCCTCAAGAGGCTTTCTTCACACCAGGGAGAAAGCCTCCCATTACTGTGTGTAGTTACAGACAGAAGAACAGGAAATTAGTATTTCTCATAAGAAATAAAGGACATTTAAAAGCAAAATCGAAGGATGAGGTAAGTGAAGGAGGACTGCACTAAGGTAAAGGAAGCTATTTAGGGAAAACATTTTTTACCTTTACAACCCCTTTAAGACGAAGTGTGCTTATTATTATTAGCACAGGAGGAATGGCTGTGTGGTGTGCATACAACCTATTTCTTTATCGTACATCATGGGACACAGAGCCTGGTAATTACTAAGTGGGTTATATTCCATCTTCAGGTGCTGGACACTGGTGTAATCAATTAGACAGGAAGTTTCCTCCCTATATAACCCCTCCCATACTGGGAGCACCTCAGTTTTTTCACCTGTGTCTAAGGTGTTGGTCACGAGTGAAGATGTTCTCTAAGGAGCTCCACTGGAGGGATCCATGCTGGATTTAAATAGCCTCTATAAAAACCAGATCCATCCAAAGTGCCTTGGGCCAAAGTGGATGGTACCTGGGGCCTCGTATCCGAAGCACAAGGTTTTTGCCTGTAATGCCTCTCTTCGGAGGGCTGGATCCTGGATTCCAGGGCTTTGGTCAGACCCAATACCAAAAGTTTTCTGGCAGGGTGCGATACAGGTCCAGGTGTGTGGTGATCCTGACCATGGACCCCGGTCCCTGAAGGTCTGTTGATGGGTGAAGATTGGGTCTGTCTGTGCTCAGCAGTATCCTGCAGCGTGGATTAGGTAAGTGAAGACAATCCTAGGTAATACCTTAAGGATTGTCTTCCATGAGTAGCTGCATGTCTTATCTTTTTTCTGGCACTAGAGGCAGTAAAGAGACATACCTGGTGTTTCGTTTACCATGCTCTCCAGGAAAAAAAGCTCAGTGTTAGCCGGTCTGTTGAGCGGCTCACTTCCTCCGCTTCAGTCTCTGCCATAGTTGTGTGGGGGAGTCCCTCGTAGTCCGGGTCCATGGCGCTCCTTGGGGGATCTCTCTCTCCCCCCACCTCCACCATTTCCCTACGTGCGCGAGGGGGGCACGCTTTTGTGGGCGGGGGGGCGATGTGGTTGCCGCTGGCGCACGCACACATGCTCGCCGGCTCATGGTGCAGACGCAGGGCGGGCCCTTCAAAAAAGCCCAGACGTCAGAGCTCTGTAAAGCCAGAGGGACACAGCAGCTTGGGGCACGTAAGCACCTTGTGTGTGTTGGATACAGACTTACCTAAGACGCCTACTCAGCATCTAGCTGTGCGGATTAGCAGGCATTGTTTTTTGCTAGACTAAGTTCAGCTGTTGATGCACCAGTGTTAAGTTCCTCTGCATTTAGCTTAGGACTTTCGTGTCCCGTTAGAAAAGGTTCAGGGACAGGAATATAAAAGGGCACCAGGGTATCGCCACCTGAATCTGGTGGCCCTTATCATGCTTGCATGATACCATTCTCCCCTGTAGAAACTTGAGGCAGCCCACAGGTTGAGCCATCTGCCCTGTCAGGCATTGCAGCCTCCCCCAACATTGCAGCCACTCTGCATATGTCTGTTTGGACATTTTTTGCATTGCATTCATTGGTCTATAAGAGGTTAACTGCTATATTCGCAGCATCCTCACAAGAAGCAGAAACCGGGTGTGCCCCTTTCCCTGCTCTAAATCCTCAAACAAAAGTATTGAAAGACCTGAGGATGAAAGTTCACTGTCAGAGGACAGGGAACAGGTGCAGCCTTACGAGCAGCTATCAGAAGCCTCACAAGTTCTGGAGTTGCAGCTGCAGTCTTTTTCAGAGATTCATACTGCATAGAACCTACCCTCAGCCTAGACGGCCAAAAGTCTCTGTCTCCTCCTTGGGGTTTAACATTTTTTCCTATAGGTTGCTAGAAAAACCTCCACACCACAGAGTCCTCATCCTGGTGTTGGCTTCAGGCTAACCAAACGCACAACTGTGGGATGCACAGTTGCTGGTGCACATTGCTAACGCACAACAGCTATATGATTGCAGAAACTCACGTCCACAGAGGATAACTTCCTCTTTACCAGTCCGCATGTTTGCATAAAATACATGAGTTTGGAATGTTCAAAATGCATGTGGGGTAAAAACAAGTAACAGAACATGTTTTATTGTTGATCACATAAAGATACATGTCTCTGTATGGGTTTACATGTTTTTTACATAGTCGCATGAGGATGCTTGGTCACATTAAAGTGCTTAAGTCGCACGGAGAGGTTTATTTGCACAGAAATGCCTAAAATTGCATAAAAATGCTTGAGCGCATAAAGATGCTGGATCACACATGGTTGACTGATCACACAAGTCCTTGATTCCCCGAGGATATTTGGTCACACAGAGAGGCTTGTTTTGAGAGAAATGACTAAAATCGCATAAAAATGCTTGATTGCATAAAGACGCTGGATCACACAAGGTTGCCGGATCACACAAGTCCTTGATTACCCAAGGATACTTGGTTACACAGAGAGGCTTGTTTTCACAGAAATGCCTAAAATCGCATTAAAATGCTTGATTGCATAAAGATGCTGGATCGCACAGGGGTCCTTGGTCACACAAGGGTACTTTTCTAGCGCAGTAGTGCTTAAAATGCATAAGATGTTTGATCGCATGAAAAATGCTGAATCGCATAAGGATGCATGATTGCTTAAAGTTGCATGTTTGCCTAGATTTTGCATGGTTGTATAATGAGGCATGATAATTTAAGTTTCCTTAATTATACAGGATTCCTTTTGTTTACATAGGAATACGTGTCTGCATGGGTACATGTTGCACAATGTTGCATAACACATTCATAAACGCATTCTTGCTTGCAAGATGCTCATTCCATAGCACACATGCTATATGTATGCATGTATACAGCGCGCCCTTTTTTATGTTTTGCCTAAAACATATTTGTATAAATTCATGCTTCAATGAACACACGCTTCCATAAAGGCATATGGCTTTAACACTTGCCACATACACACATGGGGAGCCATTTGCATATGTGTTTATTGAAATGGGACTGCAGAGATTGTCTGCGTTTTGCAGGGGAACAGCACTGTCTCCAGTTGGCGGTCTTGCCCCTTGGGTTAGCCACCGTGCCTGGGTTAAAAGGGTGCTAGGGCCTGCCTCTTGCAGGTCTAAAGGCCCAGGGTATAGCATTAATGGCATACCAAGGCAAACTCCTGCTGATGGATCAGTCAGTAGCATGGCTGGACCCAAGGGTGTCCAGCATTATCAAGTATCTGGAACTCCTGGGTTAGGATCCCAGTCTAAAGTTACATTCTTTTGTTTGGTAAGAAGCTTGGAATGTTTGGGACACAGCCCAAAAAGGAGAGTTTTTTGGCCTCGGACAAGATCATCGATATGAGAAAGCTGGTCTATGTGGTCAAGGCAAGGAACAGTTCCTTACATTTGCCTTTTGCTTAAGGTGCTAGGGAAGATGGTGGCTTCATTCAAATCAGTTCCCTATGCTCAGTTTCATTCAAGGCTGATATAAACATCATTCTGTCGGCCTGGAACGAGTGGATCCTAACCTAGCATTATCCAAGGAGTTTGGTCCCAGGGATATGCTGGAATTTCAGTTGGTGGTTCTTAAAGTGGAGTTTCCATCCCAAAATGTTTTTTTCATTATTGTGCTCATTAGACCTAAAAAAGTAAAAAAGTAAAAAAAAATTGTCTTTTTTACTCATCTGGAAATGCCTGTTGCTATACGGTCCCACGAAATCTGCCTTTGAAAGCACCTAGGATTCTGACATCATCTCCCTCTAATTCTCCTGGGAAATGTGTGTCATCATTTCCCAGGATGCAGTGCGCTGTCCAATTATCACTCCCCATCCAAGACTTCCAGGAAGTAAGTGCTTGTAGGCTTCACAATGCCCACAAGCAAAATGACAACGGTGTGGACATCTTTTTTGAATAACTATGGGGAGCGGTGGCGGATTGTAAAATAGTAAGTGACCGGATTTATATTATAAAAACGCAAAATGAAAGGACATACATTTAAAAAATGCTAATTGTGGTTGGAACTCCGCTTTAACCAAAAGATTGGTAGAAAAGAAGATCCTTCATGCCCGTTACCTGGGAGGTGGCAGCTAAGAAGGCTGGCCTCTAGGGATAGAGGCCAGGCCTGGAAGAGACCACTGCCCAGGGGAAGTGGTCAAGCTCCAAGTGAGCCTTATCCATCAGCATTCTAGAGCTACTGATGGAGCATCTGGCTTAAGGGCCTGGACGTTTAGGTTGCAGGATTGTTCTGTCAGAGTACATTCCGACAATGCCACACTAGTGATTTACTTTGTTTACCAAGGAGGCACTAGAAGTAACGCAGCCAGAGGGAAGTAAGCCATGTTCTGACTTGGGAAGAGTAGCTTGTGCCTTGCCTATTGACAATCGTCATTTCATTTGGCAGGCAATTCACTGGAGCCGTCAACAATTGTTCCCGGGAGCATGGCCTCTACACCCCAACTTTTTTCTGATCAAATGCCAGAGAAAGGGTACCCTGTACATAAAATGTATTGGTGTCCAGGTTCAACAAGAGATTGAACAGCTTTGTGTCAATGACAAAAGGATCCACTCGCATGCGGGACAGATGCGTTAGTGATCCTGTGGGACCAGTTGTCACTGGTTTATGTGTTCACTCACCCCAGTGCGGTGACTTTCATGGCTTCTATGCAACATCAGAGGAGAACGGAAGCCGGCCTAATTGCTCCGGCATAACCCAGACGACCTTACTGTGCAGGATTAGGGTGGTAGTAGAGGACCCAGGGTCCCTTACATCTTGTCCAGGCCTACTTCGCAAGGTGTTATTATATCCTGTCTTGCAAACATGGGAATTAATGGTCTGGCTGTAATAGCCCGCATTCTTGAGGATTGGGGTTTCAGAATCAGCGGCAATTACCTTGATTCATACAGGAGAGCTGGCCTCTAGGACCATGTATCATAGGATCTGGAAGGCCCATGTTCCTGGTGTGAAACCAAGGGGTGGCATCCTTGGAAGTATGTCATAGGTAAAATTCTTGCCTTCCTACATTAGGAAAGGAGATGGAGCTAGCGTTAAGTTCCATCAAGGATCCAATCTCGGCCTTGTCAGTATTTTTAAAGGTCGCTTGCTTCGCACTCTTTGATCCGGGCCTTTATACAAGGGGTAACATGTATAAGTCCGCCAGTTAGGTCGCCCTTGTGCTCGGCGGAGGATTGGGTCTAGTTTTGTCGGCTTACAAGGTCAGCACCTTGGGCTGATGCACCATATTTCCCTTCATCCTTCTAACAAGGGAATTGGTGTTCTTGGTTGCAGTAGCCTCCCCAAGAGAGTTTCAGTATTGGCAACTTTCTTTGTATAGAGCAATACTTAATTATTAGGTGTTGTAAATCCTCACCTGTCAGGAAAGGTTCCATCCGCTGGTGCTATTTGTTACCTGGCCAGCAGGTGTCTCCTGACAGTTCCAAACTGTCGGGAGAACTTTCCCCTGCTGGTGTTATATCACCCTTGGGACGCAGTACTGGTCTCCACCAGCGGATGGACCCCAGCAGTGTGGAGCAGACGGCCTTTACTGTGCTCAGGTGTGACCTGAACTCAATTACTGCACACCTCTACAAATACCCGGCGAGCTCAAGCAGACCTCGCCCTGGTATCGTTCTACCTTCCGGACCTGAGCCTGTTATCCTGACCCTGCTTTCTGGACCCTGATTCTGATCCCTGATTCCGATCCCTATCCCGAGCCCATCCTGGACTTATCCTTCCCCATGGATTCCTGCCCCGCAGCCTGACCATCCATCCGCTCCCTGCTCTGTTGGGTTCCCATCCTCACCCATCTGCTGACTTCCCCTGTGTATGACCTCGGCCTGGCTTGTTTACGAATACGGTATCTCCCCTTTGATTGTACATACTATTTGTTGCACTGCTTGTCTTCACTTAAATAAACACCTTTTTCACTACATACATTGTTGGTCTCCTCTGTGCAGTCACACAGTACTGGTCTACTATATTCTCCTGACAGTATACCAGGGCCAGACCTTGACCAGACGTGCCTGCATTGAGGAACCATCCTGTTGTGGTGCGTTTTTTAAAGATGGATTTCAATGAAATCAGTTACTTTTCTCTGCTGGCAGAGGAGGATGAGGAGTATTGTCGCCAGGTTTTGGAGGGATGGACAAGTGACCAGCTGATGGAAACCATCCGATTAGCTCATTCCATGGCGGATCTGTGCTACATGTCTTTTGATGATATTCAGCCATTAATCCAGTTATGTGTTAAACCGGCCCTGTCATTCATCCCAGATTAGGGTGACCACGTGTCCCGGACTACCCGGGATTGTCCCGCAATTTAAATTTTTGTCCCGTGTCCCGGGCACCTTCAATACGGGACAGTTCATTGTCCCTGAATGACATAATGCCTGGCTTCCGAAGTTCCACAGTGCCGCTGTAATAAAATATTGCAAAACTCACTGGTTGCTACGGCCGCCCCGCTTGGCGTGTAGCAACCAGTGACGTCACATGCAGAGACTGAGAGCAGAGGGAGAAGGCCGGCCGAGGGAACAGGTCTTTACCCAGTCACAGTGCTGCCTGAACTGCGCTCTAAGACTCGACTCCACCCACGACCCACCTCCTCTTCTCTCCTCCTCCTCCTGCCGCAGCAGCAGCAGAGAGCGCAGCCAGCATCACCAGTCTCGACGGTCACTGATTCAGAGTCCTCCGACCAGACCTGCACCTCCAGTCCACTGACCTGCAGTGCCTTAGTCCACCGGCTTGGCTCAGCTAATCCCGGTCCGTCCCGATCTCCCGCTCCCGCCCGCAGTGCATTTCAGGCAGCAGCCCGGGTCTGTGTGACATCCGACCTCCTCCAGGCTCCTCCTCCTCCCGCCCGAGTGGCCCGACTGCTTGCCTGTGCCTGGACCAGGGAACCAAGAAGACCGGCACTGGCTGAAGTCTGCTCCACCAGACCAGAGTGACAGATTCCAGACTCCAGACTAAAAGGTTAGCAGATGATGAGGTGACAAATAGCGGTAATTAACACTGACAGCTTCTGATGGGGCACAGAGTCACAGTTGCAGAAATTGAGGGGCACACTTACACTGGCACTAGCAGCATGTTATCATGGGGCAATTGATTGGCACACTGGCACTCTGATGGAGCACAGTAGCGACAATTGATGGACACACTGGCACTCTGATGGAGCACAGTAGCGACAATTGATGGACACACTGGTACTCTGATGGGGCACAGTAGCGACAATTGATGGACACACCGGTACTCTGATGGGGCACAGTAGCGACAATTGATGGACACACTGGTACTCTGATGGAGCACAGTAGCGACAATTGATTGGCACACTGGCACTCTGATGGGGCACAGTAGCTGCAATTGATCGGCACACTGGCAGCATCTGATGGGGCACAGTAGCGGCAATTGTTTGGCACACTGGCAGCATTTGATGGGGCACAGTATCAGCAACATAAGTTGGGGACAGTAATGAAGAAGAAGGTGACACAAGTGGGGGACAGTAATGAAGAAGAAGGTGACACAAGTGGGGGACAGTAATGAAGAAGAAGGTGACACAAGTGGGGGACAGTAATGAAGGTGATATAAGTTGGGGACAGTAATGAAGAAGGTGACATAAGTTGGGGACAGTAATGAAGAAGGTGACACAAGTGGTGGACAGTAATGAAGAAGGTGACACAAGTGGGGGACAGTAATGAAGAAGAAGGTGACAGAAGTTGGGGACAGTAATGAAGAAGAAGGTGACAGAAGTTGGGGACAGTAATGAAGAAGAAGTTGACACAAGTGGGGGACAGTAATGAAGAAGAAGGTGACACAAGTTGGGGACAGTAATGAAGAAGGTGACATAAGTTGGGGACAGTAATGAAGAAGAAGGTGACACAAGTGGGGGACAGTAATGAAGAAGAAGGTGACACAAGTGGGGGACAGTAATGAAGAAGAAGGTGACACAAGTGGGGGACAGTAATGAAGAAGAAGGTGACACAAGTGGGGGACAGTAATGAAGAAGAAGGTGACACAAGTGTGGGGACAGTAATGAAGAAGAAGGTGACACAAGTGGGGGACAGTAATGAAGAAGAAGGTGACACAAGTGTGGGGACAGTAATGAAGAAGAAGGTGACACAAGTGGGGGACAGTAATGAAGAAGAAGGTGACACAAGTGGGGGACAGTAATGAAGAAGAAGGTGACATAAGTTGGGGAAAGTAATGAAGAAGGTGACATAAGTTGGGGACAGTAATGAAGAAGAAGGTGACAGAAGTTGGGGACAGTAATGAAGAAGAAGGTGACACAAGTGGGGGACAGTAATGAAGAAGAAGGTGACACAAGTGGGTGACAGTAATGAAGAAGAAAGTGACACAAGTGGGTGACAGTAATGAAGAAGAAGGTGACACAAGTTGGGGACAGTAATGAAGAAGGTGACATAAGTTGGGGACAGTAATGAAGAAGAAGGTGACACAAGTGGGGGACAGTAATGAAGAAGAAGGTGACACAAGTGGGGGACAGTAATGAAGAAGAAGGTGACACAAGTGTGGGGACAGTAATGAAGAAGAAGGTGACACAAGTGGGGGACAGTAATGAAGAAGAAGGTGACACAAGTGGGGGACAGTAATGATGAAGAAGGTGACACAAGTGGGTGACAGTAATGAAGAAGAAGGTGACACAAGTTGGGGACAGTAATGAAGAAGGTGACACAAGTGGGGGACAGTAATGAAGAAGAAGGTGACACAAGTGTGGGGACAGTAATGAAGAAGAAGGTGACACAAGTGGGGGACAGTAATGAAGAAGAAGGTGACACAAGTGGGGGACAGTAATGAAGAAGAAGGTGACACAAGTGGGGGACAGTAATGAAGAAGAAGGTGACACAAGTGGGGGACAGTAATGAAGAAGAAGGTGACAGAAGTTGGGGACAGTAATGAAGAAGGTGACATAAGTAGGGGACAGTAATGAAGAAGGTGACATAAGTTGGGGACAGTAATGAAGAAGAAGGTGAAACAATTGGGGGACAGTTATGAAGAAGATGACACAAGTGGTACACCGCTGTCACTAAGTGACTTAATTAAAAAAAAGTATCAAAAATCATATTTTTTGGGGAGGCGGGCGTAGGTGCGGGGGGGGGGGCGTCCTGGTGTCCCTGAATGGCAGTTTGGAAATGTGGTCACCCTATCCCAGATGGTAGTGATGATTTCTCTCCCCCCTTCAGTCGTAACCAAGTTGAATCCTTGATATTAGGGTTGTCCCGATACCACTTTTTTAGGACCGAGTACAAGTACCGATACTTCTTTTCATGTAGTCGCCGATACCGAATACCGATACTTTTTTTAAATGTCATGTGACAGTTTTCAAACCACAATACAGACTAAGGATATTTTCTTTAGAATTATGAAGAACTCTAACTCAAGACATTATAAAAGAATAAAAATGAGTAAAAACGAATAAAAATGTTTTATTTGCTTGTCACGCAGTAGTAATAAAACTCAAAGAATTTTCATAGAACATGTTGATAAATACAAAAAAAGTATTCTATTTAGGTATCGGGAGCATTTGCGCGAGTACGAGTACTCCCGCAAATACTCGGTATCGGTCCCGATACCGATACTAGTATCGGTATCTGGACAACCCTACTTGATATGGTTAATGGAGGATGATCCAGCTTCTTTTAATGAACATTATTCCTCTTGTCCCCAGCAGAAGATATCTGAATGTATTAGTTCTGTTCAGTCTCTAAATTAGACAGGGTGTGTGTGAACCTGCTTTTGTCCAACCTGTGCTGCAGGCATGGTCAGATCTCCAAACCAAACCACTACATTCCAGCCCTGCCATTAATCACCTGCCTTTCCAAGAATCTATCCATCCATCACCAATAGCAACCATAGCTACAGCCCAGATAATTTCACTCCCTACCAAATATTATTACCCAGTCTCTACCAGTTGTACCTACCCCGCTTTCAATCCACCTGCTTCTTCCCTTCCACCTGTAACAACTCCACAAAAATCTCCTCCAGCTACTGTTCCTGTGCCTCTGCCACATTCCAACCCTTCCTCCTACTTAATTCCATCCTTTTTATACGTCCCTCCTGTTAACAAGTCTGCAGTGACTAAACCTAAAAAGAAGCGGAAGTACTTCCCGACCTACACCATAGTGCCAGCTGCCCAGCCTGTTCCAGTACCAGCTGCCCAGCCTGTTGTTCCTGTGCCAGCTGCCCAGCCTGTTGTTCCTGTGCCAGCTGCCCAGCCTGTCCTTCCAGTGCCAGCTGCCCAGCCTGTTGTTCCTCTGCCAGCTGCCAAGCCTGTTCCTCTGCCAGCTGCCCAGCCTGTCCTTCCAGTGCCAGCTGCCCAGCCTGTCTTTCCAGTGCCAGCTGCCCAGCCTGTCTTTCCAGTGCCAGCTGCCCAGCCTGTCTTTCCAGTGCCAGCTGCCCAGCCTGTTCCAGTGCCAGCTGCCCAGCCTGTTCCAGTGCCAGCTGCCCAGCCTGTCCTTCCAGTGCCAGCTGCCCAGCCTGTCCTTCCAGTGCCAGCTGCCCGGCCTGTCGTTCCTGTGCCAGCTGCCCAGCCTGTTGTTCCTGTGCCAGCTGCCCAGCCTGTTGTTCCTGTGCCAGCTGCCCGGCCTGTTCCAGTGCCAGCTGCCCGGCCTGTTCCAGTGCCAGCTGTCCGGCCTGTTGTGCCAGCTGCCCAGCCTGTTCCAGTGCCAGCTGCCCAGCCTGTTCCAGTGCCAGCTACTCAGCCTGACGTCCCAGTGCCAGCTGCTCAGCCTGACGTCCCAGTGCCAGCTGCTCAGCCTGACGTCCCAGTGCCAGCTGCTCAGCCTGACGTCCCAGTGCCAGCTACTCAGCCTGACGTCCCAGTGCCAGCTACTCAGCCTGACGTCCCAGTGCCAGCTGCTCAGCCTGACGTCCCAGTGCCAGCTACTCAGCCTGACGGCCCAGTGCCAGCTACTCAGCCTGACGTCCCAGTGCCAGCTACTCAGCCTGACGTCCCAGTGCCAGCTACTCAGCCTGACGGCCCAGTGCCAGCTACTCAGCCCGACGGCCCAGTGCCAGCTACTCAGCCTGACGTCCCAGTGCCAGCTACCCGGCCTGATGTTCCAGTGCCAACCGCCCAGCTTGATGAGCCACCATCTGCTGCCCAGCCTGAGGAGCCACCGTCTGCTGCCCAGCCTGATGAGCCACCGTCTGCTGCCCAGCCTGAGGAGCCACCGTCTGCTGCCCAGCCTGAGGAGCCACTGTCTGCTGCCCAGCCTGAGGAGCCACCGTCTGCTGCCCAGCCTGAGGAACCACCGTCTGCTGCCCCGCCTGAGGAGCCACCGTCTGCTGCCCAGCCTGAGGAGCCACCGTCTGCTGCCCAGCCTGAGGAGCCACCGTCTGCTGCCCAGCCTGAGGAGCCACCGTCTGCTGCCCAGCCTGAGAAGCCACCGTCTGCTGCCCAGCCTGAGGAGCAACCGTCTGCTGCCCAGCCTGAGGGGTTCCTGTTTGCTGCCCAGCCTGGGGGGTTCCTGCTTGCTGCCCAGCCTGAGGGGTTCCTGTTTGCTGCCCAGCCTGAGGGGTTCCTGTTTGCTGCCCAGCCTGAGGGGTTCCTGTTTGCTGCCCAGCCTGAGGGGTTCCTGTTTGCTGCCCAGCCTGAGGGGTTCCTGTTTGCTGCCCAGCCTGAGGGATTCCTGTTTGCTGCCCAGCCTGAGGGGTTCCTGTTCGCTGCTCAGCCTGGTGTCCCGGTTCCTGCCTTTCAGTTTGGCGTCTCTGTTCCTGCCTTGCAGCCTGATGTGCCCGCCTTCCAGCCTGGTGTCCCGGTTCCTGCCTTCCAGCCTGATGTGACTGCCTTCCAGCCTGATGTGCTTGCTTTCCAGCCTTATGGGCTTGCTTCCCAGCCTGATGTGCTTGCTTCCCAGCCTGATGTGCTTGCTTCCCAGCCTGGGGTGCTTGCTTCCCAGCCTGGGGGGCTCGCTTTCCGGCCTGAGGTGCTCGCTTTCCAGCCTGAGGTGCTCGCTGTCTGCCCGGATGTGCCCACTGTTTGCCAAGATGTGCCCGCCAAGATGTGCCCACTGTCTGCCCGGATGTGCCCGCTGTCTGCCCGGATGTGCCCGCTGTCTGCCCGGATGTACCCGCTGCTCAGCTCAAGCCTCTTTTTTTCCAGTTTGTCACCATGGACCTTCCCCGGCAACAAACAGTTGAGGGGGGGTACTGTCAGGAAAGGTTCCATCCACTGGTGCTATTTGTTACCTGGCTTGCAGTACTGCGTCTCACCAGCAGGTGTCTCCTGACAGTTCCAAACTGTCGGGAGAACTTTCCCCTGCTGGCGTTATATCACCCTTGGGACGCAGTACTGGTCTCCACCAGCGGATGGACCCCGGCAGTGTGGAGCAGACGGCCTTTACTGTGCTCAGGTGTGACCTGAACTCAATTACTGCACACCTCTACAAATACCCGGCGAGCTCAAGCAGACCTCGCCCTGGTATCATTCTACCTTCCGGACCTAAGCCTGTTATCCTGACCCTGCTTTCTGGGCCCTGATTCCGATCCCTATCCTGAGCTCTTCCTGAACTTGGATTCCTGCCCCGCAGCCTCACCATCCATTCGCTCCCTGCTCCGTTGGGTTCCCATCCTCACCCATCTGCTGACTTCCCCTGTGTATGACCTCGGCCTGGCTTGTTTACGAATACGGTATCTCCCCTTTGATTGTATATACTATTTGTTGCACTGGTTGTCTTCACTTGTTGTATAAACACCTTTTTTACTACATACATTGTTGGTCTCCTCTGTGCAGTCACACAGTACTGGTCTACTATATTCTCCTGACAGATTATGGACATTCAGCACATGTATTAATACTTGAGCACTTTGTACTACATTCTTATTTATATCCTATGGCCCGGATTCACAGACATCGGTGCATATTTATGCCACCGTAGCGTATCTTCTTTACGCTACGCCGACGCAGCGCAGAGAGGCAAGCATGGAATTCAGGAAGCCAGTGCTCCCAAAGCTGAGTCAGCGTGGCGTGGATTTCGAAGGCGCAGACCGGCGTAGGTGTCACCCCATGCAAATGAAGGTCCAAACGTGGTGCAATGTTTTACGCCCGGCGTATCATGAATGGCGCATGCGCCGTGACGCGGACGTATGCCCAGCACCCCTATGCTCATGCTCACAACTACGCCAGCGCAACTTCCTTAGATATGCTGGCCCACCGGCTTACGCCGAGCACATAAATACGCCCAGCCATACGCCCGTCCAGCGCAAAAGTACACCAGTTTGCTTGTTTTCCCCCTAAAGTAAAAGTACTTTGGCGCAGCCATGTCTGATTCTGAGGTGGATAGGGAGAGGAGGAAGAAAAACTTCTCATCAGAAGAGAGGGCGATCCTGACCTCAGCAATAGGCCAGTATGATGTGTACCTCCATGGCGCACAGAGTGCCACGACCAGCAAGGCACGGAAGACTGAGATCTACCAGCAGATCACCCTGGAGGTCAATGCCCTTGGGCATGAAACCAGGACCTCTAAGGACATTATAAAAAAAATTAATGATATGAGACGGCGGGTCAGGGAGAAGCTGACCAAGGTGAGGAGGCACCTCAGGGGCACGGGAGGCGGACCTGCTTCATCTCTGAGTTTGACAGCTGAGGAGGTGGTGATCGCCAGCTGTCTGGAGCCAGAGCAGGTGGAGGGCCTGGAGGGCTTTGACTTCAGTGAGCAGGACTTGAGGACAGGTAAGTGTGTTTTATCCCCCATCCGGTGTGTAGCATGTGAGGGGGTGGAAGGGAATATGTGACGGGTCAGTGTGTGGGTCAACCAACATGTGAATGCTTTGTGTCATCCACAGATGTTCTGGAGGGAGCTGGGCCGTCGTCTGCCGGTGTCCGACCCACGCCATCCCCGGAACATCTGCCTCTGCCTGACCCCCTGGGAAGCCATGATCCATCAGTGGAGGGGAGTGCCCACACCTCTCCTCTAGAGGTAGTCGAGGAGCCGGTGGATCTCCACCAGGAGGAATGCCTTTATTTTGAGGAGGCTTCCACCTTCCCCGGACCCTCACAGACCTCCACCCCATCCAGGGGAACCCCCTCCCGGGCTACCCCATCCAGGGCTACCCCATCCAGGGGAACCCCATACAGGGCTACCCCATCCAGGGCAACCTCATTCAGGGGAACCCCCTCCCGGGCTACCCTGTCCAGATGGACACATGCCTCTCCATCCCCCAGGAAGGCATTGAGGAAGACCAGGGGTGTACCCGGATCCCTCCAAGAAGGGCTGGAGAGGGAGCAGGCAAGGCAGACACGCCACATGGGTGCTCTAGCCTGTGACCTGCACCGTGTGGCAGACAGCCTGGCCTCCTCAGCCAAGACCCAGGCTGATTGCACAGTGGCTGTGCAGGGCACCACAGCCGCTATGCAGCAGTGCCTCACTCAGCAGGCTGAGCAGACCAGCTCGATCTCTGACTGCCTGCAGGATGTGAGCGCAAACTGCTCTGCCATGGTAACATGCATGGGTGACCAAGCCCAGACCCTTGAGGCCATGCGTCACCACATGGTGGCAGGGGGTCCTTCACCATCTGGGGACAATGGCTCGAATGTGCAGGCCAGCCTGGAGCGTCATAGAAGGGCAATTGGGGAGCAGCAGGCCTCCTGGCGGAGGTGAGGAGCCTGAGAGTGGCTGTACAGGACAACACTGCTGCCATCGAGGTGGAGGGAAGGCAGAACAGGCGCCTCCAGCGGCAGACCAACACCCGCCAGCTGCGGATGCAGACGGATATGAACTCTGTCCTCACCTGCATTGCCGTTGCGTTGGAGGGCATGCAGCCAACATCTGCCAGGAGTGACAGACCAGGGGATGAACCTCCTCCTGATGCCCCACCCCCCCACCCGAGGCTCCCCCCAGACAATGGAGGAGCCGTACCCATGGCACCAGGCCTGGCCCACGAGAGGGCAAATGACTGCTCTCTTTTTTTGCTCAGATTATGAGCTTTATTTATTTTTTTTGTTGGACGTGCACAGAGGTATGTGTCGTCCTCCTATAAGGACATGATCCCTATTTTATTTTTATTTGTTGTCACTGCACACAGTGAGGAGTGCAGAAGTGGTGCCCGGACACCCGTTTGCAGGGGCAGGGTTTGCCCGGTGCTGCTACAGTGTGACTGGTGTGTGAGTGTGTGTATGTGTGAGTGACATTCCTGCCAGCAAGGCGTGTCACCTTGGTTCGTCAGGGAGAGGTTATCCCCACGACCTTGTGAATGTGGTATGAATGGACAGCAACATCATTG
Organism: Rana temporaria; assembly: GCF_905171775.1. NCBI lineage: Eukaryota > Metazoa > Chordata > Amphibia > Anura > Ranidae > Rana > Rana temporaria. The sequence continues at coordinate 302,893,243 of NC_053491.1, forward strand.
GGGCCTTGGCGTGGCGTTGCTGCTCCCAAGTCCTGCACGGTGGACTTGGGCTAAACCAATGTGAGGTGGATGTGGTGTGTGTGAGCTAGGGACCACAGTGGTGTGCATGCTTGCATTGTCTGTGTGCCATGATGAATGTGTGTGTTTAACGTGCAAAGATACGTTCCAGAGGCAACTCCTGACTGCTGTTCCCTCAGCAGATGGGGTAGCCTCGGGCAGGGGGGGACTGTGTGGTTGAGGGGTCAGGTCATCACATATGTCAATCTCCAGGCCCTTTCTCATGGCGTAGTTGTGCAGCAAGCAACATGCACCGATGATCTGGCACACAAAGTTTGGGGAATACAACAGGGTCCCCCAGACTTATCCAGGCATCGGCATTGTGACATCCCAGACATGACTCCACTTGTACGTTGGAAAGATCCATTGGCGAGGAAATGCAGTGTTGCCAGTACCTTGACTAGTGGCTGCACTGCATGTGAGTGTTCTGTCTGGCTGGTGATTTCATCATGCAGGGCTGTGGCTAATTCCAGGATGGCATCAGGGCTGAATCTGAAGATGCGATACACCTTCGATTCCCCCATGCCAAAGACGTTCATGCGCGTTCGGCATATCCTCTCCCGTGCCCTCCTCCGTGCCTGAGGAAGCAGTAGTGCTATGACCATGGCTGCCCCTGGCATCAGGGCCGCCATCAGGGGGGTACAGGCAGTACACCTGTAAGGGGCCCGGATGGCAACCCCCTTTAAAAAAAAAAAAGGACCCCAGAGGGCAAGCCGTTTTTTTTCTTTAAAAAATTATATTATTTTCTTTCTTTTTTTTTTTTTGTTATTTTTATATATATATATATATATATATATATATATATATATATATATATATATATATATATATATATATATATATATATATATATATATATATATATATATATATATATATATATATATATATATATATATATATATATAGGTTTCTTTTTTTTTATTAACCACTTACCCCCCGGACCATATTGCTGCCCAAAGACCAGAGTACTTTTTGCGATTCGGGACTGCGTCGCTTTAACAGACAATTGCGCGGTCGTGCGACGTGGCTCCCAAACAAAATTGGCGTCCTTTTTTTCCCACAAATAGAGCTTTCTTTTGGTGGTATTTGATCACCTCTGCGGTTTTTAGTTTTTGCGCTATAAACAAAAATAGAGCGACAATTTTGAAAAAAAATAATATTTTTTACATTTTGCTATAATAAATATCCCCCAAAAATATATAAAAAAACATTTTTTTTCCTCAGTTTAGGCCGATACGTTTTCTTCTACATATTTTTCGTAAAAAAAAAATCGCAATAAGCGTTTATTGATTGGTTTGCCCAAAAGTTATAGCGTTTACAAAATAGGGGGTATTTTTATGTCATTTTTATTATATTTTTTTTACTAGTAATGGCGGCGATCAGCGATTTTTTTTTTCGGTACTGCGACATTATGGCGGACACTTCGGACACTTTTGACACATTTTTGGGACCATTGGCATTTTTATAGCGATCAGTGCTATAAAAATGCATTGGATTACTATAAAAATGCCACTGGCAGTGAAGGGGTTAACACTAGGGGACGGGGAAGGGGTTAAGTATGCCTGGGTGTGTTCTTACTGTGGGGGGGGGGGTGGCCTCACTAGGGGAAACACTGATCCTCGGTTCATACATTGTATGAACCGAAGATCAGCATTTCCCCTGCTGACAGGACACCGCTCTGTACCGAGCGATCGCGTGTGCCCGGCGGCAATCGCGCCCGCCGGGCACACGCACGGGAGTCGGGGGCGAGCGGGGGGCGTGCGCGCGCGCCTCCGGCGGCGCTTGCGGGCCCCCTAGTGGCGGCTGGGAGAGAGGACGTCATATTACGTGCTCTCGCCCAGCCGAGCCAACTTTTCGACGTATAACGGCGGTGGCCGGTCGTCAAGTGGTAAAAGGGCCCAGAGGTCCCGGATGGCTACCCCCCTTTTTTTATATATATTTTTCTTTATTTCTTCTTTCTCAATTCTTCTCAATTCGTGGCAGCACCCTCCCAGGCCCATGCCTGAAGCTGTGTAAGGGGCCCTATAATTCCTGATGGCGGCCCTGCCTGGCATGTTGGCATACAGATGTGTTGTCCTGCAAGTGTGGTTGCTCAGCTCGTCCGTTACGATGATGCTGCAGCTGCTGTCCAGCTGACCTGTGCACGTCTGGTGCTGAATTACACCTCCTTTATGAGGAATAACTTTAGGCCGGACGTACAACTTACGTGCACCACGCGTAGCCTGCGCACGTACGTTCGTGAATCGCCGTATCTCCCTCATTTGCATATTTGAATAGAAAATCAAAGGGAGCGCCACATGCGTCCAGCGTAAATATGCGCCCACTCTACGCTGGCGTAGACAAGTTACGTTGGTGGGATGAAGCCTGTTTTTAGGCGTATCTTAGTTTGTGGGTCAGGCGCATAGATATGACGGCGCATATTTGCACTTACGCGGCGTATCTGGAGATACGTTGGCGCAAGTGCTTTGTGAATCCGGGCCTATTTATTTATTTCACATTTTATGCACATCCTTTCATCATCCATTCATTGCACAAACTGCAGGGTGGCACACTGTTTTTAGACACTAAAAAGCATAACTTTTAATGCACATTTTACCATTCACTATTTAGGCACTCTTACGGTAGCACCACTCCTACATTCATACCCTATTCAATCTATTATTCCATCCAGGTGGAATAAATTACACAGAGGCAGCTACCTGTAGGGGGGCGTCAAAACCCCACACATATTGTATATTGGCACTTTTTTCCTTTTTATTTTTTCCACTGCGCGGATTCATTTATTTTTCTCTCCCTCTTCCCATGACCTGTTCTCTAGACATTCCAGCTTTGGCTACGGCTCAGGAGTCTTTCAATTCCATTTAGGGCGACGTTCATGATTTCCTCCCGGCAACTGCTGACAAATTATAAGGCTTTGCCGACCGTCGCAGGCATAAATCGCCTTCTCTACAGCCAGGAGACAAAGTCTGGTTCTCCACCAGGAACATCAAGCTCCGAGTTCCTTCTCTGAAGTTTGCACGATATTCTATGGCCCGTACACTATAATCTCTAAACTGAATCTGGTTTGTTTCAAATATCAGATTCCTAAGAGCCTCAAAATCTCTAACGCCTTCCATGTTACCCTTCTGAAGCCTTTAGTCCTCAATAAGTTCTCTCATGCTCTCCCTACCACGGCCCTGCAGTTTCTGAGGATAATCAGGAGTATGAGGTTAGTCAAATTCTGGACACCCGACTCTGTAGAGGTATTCTTCAGTACCTCGAGCATTGGAAAGGGTTTGGAGGGGTCTTAAATCACTGCATCTGAGGTCTTGTTTGTTGAGGGGGTTTCATCTGAGGTTTCCCTCTAAGCCTGGGCCCATGCGGGGGAGGGGGAGGCCTCGTAAGAGAGTGGGTACTGTTATGGATCCGCAGTGATGTTTGTCTGTCAGCTTACCTATCCATGTGTTCAGCCTAAGACTACCTTTAAAATAAGATGTATGCCTCAAAGTTGCATAGCCTGATAAGGTTAAAGGAGTTGTAAAGGAAAAACATTTTTTGCCTAAAATGAATGTCTGCAAGGTAGACAGACAGAATAGTGTAATGATTCTGTTAAAAAACGAGTAAATACCTATTAAATTCCTTCATCTATATCACCTCCGGCATTCTAGTTTCTGTTCTCTCATTCACTTCCTGGTTTGCGGCGCTCGTTCATGTAAGAACTACATTTCCCAGTATGCATTGCGGCACGCCCAGTAATTCCCATCTCCTTAACCACTGCCTCATAGCCGAATTACGGCTACAAGGCGGTTCCTTAACTCTGGGAGGACGTCCATGGACGTCCCCCCAGAACCGCGCTCCCGGGAATGTCCGTGACCGCCAGGTCTGGAGGACCCGGGGATCACGGTAAATCGCCGATGATAGCGGCGGATTACCACGTGATCGCTCCGTCCAATGACGGAGCGATCACATGTAAACAAACCGGTGTCATTTGATGACGCCGGTTCCTCCCTTCTCTCTCTGTACCGATCGGTACAGTGTGAGAGGGGGAGAGTGGGTGTCAGCAGCGCTGTGGCTGGATCTGTGACTATTGCAGTCACAAATCCAGCCATCCCTGCAATACCCTGCGCAATACTCTGCAATACCCCTACCCCCTGTGCAATACCCCTACCCCCTGTGCAATACTCTGCAATACCCCTACCCCCTGTGCAATACTCTGCAATAACCCTACCCCCTGTGCAGTACTCTGCAATACCCCTACCCCCTGTGCAATACTCTGCAATACCCCTACCCCCTGTGCAGTACTCTGCAATACCCCTACCCCCTGTGCAGTACTCTGCAATAACCCTACCCCCTGTGCAATACTCTGCAATACCCCTACCCCCTGGGCAATACTCTGCAATACCCCTACCCCCTGGGCAATACCCCTACACCTTGGGCAATACTCTGCAATACCCCTACCCCCTGGGCAATACTCTGCAATACCCCTACCCCCTGCGCAATACTCTGCAATACCCCTACCCCCTGCGCAATACTCTGCAATACCCCTACCCCCTGCGCAATACTCTGCAATACTCCTACCCCCTGCGCAATACTCTGCAATACCCCTACCCCCTGTGCAATACTCTGCAATAACCCTACTCCCTGCGCAATACTCTGCAATACCCCCTGCGCAGTACTCTGCAATACCCCCTGCGCAGTACTCTGCAATACCCCCTGCGCAGTACTCTGCAATACCCCCTGCGCAATTCTCTGCAATACCCCCTGCGCAATTCTCTGCAATACCCCCTGCGCAATACTCTGCAATACCCCCTGCGCAATACTCTGCAATACCCCCTGCGCAATACTCTGCAATACCCCCTGCGCAATACTCTGCAATACCCCCGCACAATACTCTGCAATACCCCCGCACAATACTCTGCAATACCCCCGCACAATACTCTGCAACACCCCCGCACAATACTCTGGGGGAAAAAATGCGTTTTAACCACTTCCCGCATATGACGTCCTTGATTTTGTGCAGGGATATCTGAATGATGCCTGCAGCTACAGGCATCATTCAGATATCATCTTTTTCAGCCGGCGATTCCCTACACCATAAGAACGATCATGGCAGCTGTTCCGCCTCTTGTCCCCCCCTCCCTTCGCCCTCCAGTGCTTCTTCCGACTCACCGCTACAATCGAAGCCAGGATCGTTTTTTTTTTCAGGCTTCCCAGCCTAGAGGTGAGATGTGGGGTCTTATTGACCCCATATCTCACTGTAAAGAGGACCTGTCATGCTATATTCCTATTACAAGGGATGTTTACATTCCTTGTAATAGGAATAAAAGTGATCAAAACATTTATTTTTGGGGGAAAAACATGTCAAACTAAAATAAATAAAGTAAAATGAACAATTAAAAAAAATAAAAAAAATTTTAAAGCGCCCCTGTTCCCGTGTGCTCGTATACAGAAGCGACCGCACACGTAAGTCCCGCCCACATATGAAACTGGTGTTTAAACCACACATGTGAGGTATCGCTGCGAACATTAGAGCGAGAGCAATAATTTTGGCCCTAGACCTCTTCTCCAACTAAAAAGATGTAACCAGTAAAAATATTTAAAGCGTCACATATGGGGATTTTTAAGTAGCGAAGTTTGGCGCCATTCCACAAGCGTGTTCAATTTTGAAGGGTGACATGTTGGGTATCTATTTACTCGGCGTAACTTCATCTTTCATATTATGCAAAAACATTGGGCTAACTTTAATGTTTTTTTTTCTAAAAGCACAAAACTGTTTTATTTCCAAAAAAAAAAGCGTTCGAAAAATTGCTGTGCAAATACCATGCGCGATAAAAAGTTGCAACGACCGCCATTGTATTCTCTAGGGTCTTTTCTAAAAAAGCATATATAATGTTTTGGGGTTCTATGTAATTTTCTAGCAAATAAATGGTGATTTTTAGATGTAGGAGAGGAATGTCAGAATTGGTCTGGGTGTTCCAGAACGCCTGATGGTGCTCCCTGCATGTTGGGCCTCTGTATGTGGCCACGCTGTGTAAAAGACTCACACATTTGGTATCGCCATACTCAGGAGGAAAAGCAGAATGTGTTTTGGGGTGTAATTTGTGGTATACATATGTTGTGTGTGAGAAATAACCTGCTAATATGAAAATTTTGTGAAAAAAAACGTTTTTGCATAATATGAAAGACTGGGCGTTCCTAATTGATTGACAGGCTTCCGACCATCGCATACTGTGCGTCACGAGTTGCCGAAAGAAGCCGAACGTCGGTGCGCAGGCGCCGTATAGAGCCGCACTGACGTTCGGCTTCTTTCGGCAACTCGTGACGCACTGTATGCGACAGTCGGAAGCCTATCAGATAGGAACGCCCAGTCCCGCAGAAGACATACCCGGACGCGGCGGTGAAAATACGGTATGTACAGGGATAAAATAAAAAAAACATCCGATTGTCATTATGACAAATCGGCTAAATGTAATTAAAACATTTTTTTTGGGGTGAACCCCCGCTTTAAGGGTGTTTAAGTGCACAGTGGTCAAGTGGTTAAAGTCTCTAACACATAGAGAGCGTCTTGCCGCACAGGTGTAGTTCCCAGGAGGGGGCGAGCATGTCACTGACCACCGCAGTAAAGCCTCCCTTCACGGTGGTGAGTAACAATCAGACAAGCAGGAAGTGAACAGAACAGAGAAGAAATAGAGCAACGTCTGAGCAAAAACGAACAATGAGGAAGTGAAAAGAGGAATGTCTGCAGGTAAAAGATGCTTATTATGATTTTTTTACTTTACAACCCCTTTAAGTGTACACTAATACAGGGGAATACCACTCAACTCAGAGGTCTAGTTCGCACACCCCCTGATTGAAACCCTTCAAGATATGGTTTAAAGTTAAACACCTCATTGAGGCCAGGTGGGATAGTAGCATTAAGGCGGAAAATCCACCTCAAATTCACTCTTCAGGAGTAGTTTATTTGAATCTTTTTCTCTTGGATTGGGGAAATCTGATCTAGTGCGAGAAAATGCACTTTAGGTGTGTGGTCGGTATGTACCATATCATCAGGATCCTTCTTGTTGATACTAGTAATGTGTATATAGATTCTTGGCCGTGTTCTGTCCAGGCCCCCTTCCCTGAACGCACCCACTGGCTCAGAGATACTGAACCAATATCCATCTTTCCCTGGTTTTTAATCTGCAACAAGCTCCCCAACGTAAGTACAATTTCAGGCGCTATAACATCAATATATGTGTAGGCCATGGGTCTTCAAACTACGGCCCTCCAGTTGTTCAGGAACTACAATTCCCATCATGCCTAGTCATGTCTGCGAATGTCAGTGTGTTACAATGCCTCATGGGATGTGTAGTTCTACAACAGCTGGAGAGCCGTAGTTTGAGGATCCCTGGTGTAGGCGTTTAGCTCTCTGTTAATACTTTTGAAATATACAGTATGTTATTTACTAAATTGTACTAATATTTTTCATATCTGCATTGTAGAATACTTGTTGATTCTTCAAATGACAGTAAGCCTCTGAGGAAGTTCTACATGGGGTAGCTGAGACTCATGCGAATGTTTGTATCAAATCTTTTCGTTACTAATATTGTACAACGTTTTTTATATATATATATATATATATATATATATATATATATATATATATATATATATATATATATATATTTTATTACTACTTTTTGCCAATGCAATTTTATTGTGTAAATTCCATAAACATATATTTTATATATTTACACCTGGTCCGCCTTTTAAAATCCAGAGGGGGTTACAACGTGCCTTGAGCACTAGGTCCTTTTTTATAATCCCACACATAGGTTGGACTCGATGGACTTGTCTTTTTTCAACCTCACCTACTATGTAACTATATATGTAACTATGTTTTTTTTTTCTACAAAAACTTGTCATATTAACAAGTTATTTTTCACACACAGCATATGCATACTTACAATTATACCCCATTGATACCAAATGTGTGAGCCTTTTACATAGCCTGGCCACATACAGAGGCCCAACATGCAAGAAAAGCCATCAGGCTTTCTAGGAGCATAAATTACACATATCATTTCATGACAACCTATCACACTTTTGAAGGCCCTGGAGCACCAAGACAATGGAAACCAGAAAATGAAAACGTATTTTTTTTTTTTACACAAAATTGTCAATTTATATATTTCTAACAGATAGCATGTACATGGCAAAAATGATACTCGAAAATACATTCTGCTTCTCCTGAGTATGGCGATACCACATGTGTGAGAAATTTACTCAGCCTAGCCACACACAGAGGCCCAACACCCATCAAGTAAGCACCTCCAGGCAGTCTAGGAGCATAAATTACACATACAGTATAATTTCATGATGACCTGGAGCACCAGGACAATAAAAACGCCCACTAAATTACCCCATTTTGGAAAGCAAACACCCCTACATATATTCTATGAGGCATTATGAGTCTTTTAAAAGGTTCATTTTTTCCCCACAATTTTTCATAAAACGTGGAAAGAAAATGAAAACCTATTTTCTTTTTTTTCTTTTTATTTACACAGTTGTCAGTTTATAAGATATTTCCAACACATGGCATAAATAATACCACAAAATACATTCTGCTACCCCTCCTGAGTATGACCACATTTTTAAGACTTTTACACAGCTTGGCCACGTACAGGGGCCCAACATTCAAGTACCACCTCCAGGCCTTCTAGGAGCATAAATTACACAAATAATTTCATGACAATCTATCACACTTTTGAAGGCCCTGGAGCACCTGGTGTTGGAGAATGATAAATGGGCCCCAGGCAGTTTGCATAGCTGTGCTATAGACTTCAAAGAGTTTGGTGACAATGGACTGCAATACCTCCTCCCCCCATGGAGGAGAGAATGACTTTGTGTTATCTGATCGGACAGGCTGGGGGGGTGGTCTTGAGTAAGGGGGTGTGATAGAAGGGCACACACAAGAGTACGTCTTTCTCTCCCCTCTTGATGCCGGCTACATGTTCATAATGGGAGCTCTAGGCTCACTGCTGACCAGCTGATTTTACAGATGTGATAAGTATCTTTGAATTTCTCTTGTATATGTATATATATTGTGACGTTTTAATGTGTGACATCGGACTATCCCTATTTCCTTGGGAATAAACACAGATGTTCATTTTACCAGCAGCAGTGCAGCAGTGCGTGTGTGTGTGTCTTAATAGGCGTAGACCAATTAATCCATTTATTCAGTAGGTAGAGGGAACCTGTGAATATCTCTTGAGCTTATTAGTTTAGATTATATTGAATAGCCTTGGAAAGTACAGCATTTTCTACAATTGGCGCCCAATGGGAATGTGGTAACCCTAAAAGCCACATAGAACCTACAGGACCGAAGTGCTCAAATACAAGGCAGCTGATAGAAGGACGGTATGTGTGAGGAGTCTTTTCTATGTATATGCAAAAGGTTTAATTGTTTTGAATGTTAAATTGAATGGTGTGTGTGTGTGACGTGTGTTCTCAGCTGCTGACAGCCCAAATGACCCCCTTCTTTCCAGGTCTTTGAGAATGTAAAACAGATCGTATTGACATGCAAATGACCTGAGCCAAGAAAACATCTGTAATGGTGAATACATTTTTTTTGGGGGGGGGGGAGTGCAGTTTTATTAAATGTATGTGCTAAATATTTTTGTCTACAGGGTGTAGTTAGCTAAGTGTGAGAACATTAGTACTAAAAGAATTGTGTACTGTGGATTGTATAGGTGTAAAATGGAACTTGTGTATACATATGTTAAAAAGCATGCCTGCGAGTTATCATTCATGTGCAGATGAACCTCTTAAGAGCCAGTTGTGAAGGATGCTTCAGTGTAATTCTCCTTGCTAGTAATGTTGTGTGTGTGTTAGAGGATTTCAGGTGTGACTCACTCCTCGGCTAACAGGCTGTTGATATGGTAATGACCCTTCCTCAGCCAGTCCTATTTCAAAGGGTAAATGGTCTATTGTGTGTGTGAAGAAGCCCTGTGGTTACTGTTTACTGTGATTAGAAGTGGCTCATGTTAATTATTCTGATTGCTTCATTGTGGTAATTATCTCTTCTATGCGGGGCCAGGCTGTCTAGATAATGTATTCTGTACAACTAGTAATTACCTTCACTGATGTCATTATCTAAAAAAAATGTGTTTTCAGGGTCGGCTCCGAAATGTCTGCCTATGATCTGTATGGAAGCCCCAGTGTGAGGGGGCGGAGATTTGTCATTGTAACAGTTTTGGAAATTACATATAAGCTGTGTGTTATACCATTAAAGTCTGTGTTGTTCCACCATTAAGCCTTGGCTCATGTGTGGATGGTTCTGTGATTTTCTTTTATGGGAAGAAGGGACGGCTTGACGGGGATATCATTCTACTACCGTCACAAACTGGTTGGCAGCAGCGGGATTTTCCCTTCTACTCTCCTTTACACCAGGATTCCAAGCAGACACTGGGAACAGTGAATGGAAGGCTGGTACACCCTGCTTAAAAGAAATACACTGAAAGAACTACTGGAAGTTTGTGGAAGGATTGCTAGCAACAAAACCAAGCGGGTCATCATAGCAGAATTAATGGAGCTAGACCAGGAGGACTTGGTTGCAGCAACGCCAGCAGTACAAGAGACACCAGTGATTCAGGAGGAGGAATCACCAGCCAACAAGCTAATGAGAGAGAAGCTAGCATGGTTCAGTCCGAACCCAACAGCGCATGTGGTGCTGAAAGTGATGGACCTGTTAGCGGAGGAGGCTAAACAAATAAGAGACGCAGAACTACAGTTAAAACTGGCAGCAGTCCAACAAGCAGCCGCACATTCTCCGAACAGTGAGTACAGCACAGCAGACACAAGAAAGATTCCGTTTAGCGCTTTTAAAGCTTTTGATGAAAAGGACTGTGAAATTGATAACTACCTGGCAGATTTTGAGCGACAATGTAACCTGCACCGAATAGCTAGAGGAGAGTGGGTTTCAATATTGTCAGGCAAACTGTCACGCAAAGCTTCTGATGCTTTCCGGACCGTGCCAGATCAGGATATCCATAGCTACGCCCGGGTTAAAGAAGTGCTCCTGGCTCGTTATGCAGTAACCCCAGAGTCCCACCGACAGAAGTTCAGGGACTCACGCAAAACCACGAAAGACTCTTACACGGAATGGGCATGCCAGTTGTCCCTGTCGGCCTCTAACTGGGTTAACAGCAGCCAGGCCACCACCGCAGAGGACATTTTGCAACTAATGCTCCTGGAGCAATTTTACAATCATATCCAGACGGATGTTAAAGACTGGGTGAGAGATCGCAGGCCCATGACTCTACCAGAGGCCGCGAAGTTGGCGGATGAATATGCTGATACTCGCAAGACAAACCAGGTCACACCACGGGTACAACCTCCATGACCAACGGCGCCCTCACACCCACCAGCCGCTAGATACCAACCTCCTAACAGACCGGTGACATCTAGCCCTTGCTATCCACGCCAGGAGGACAACAAACAACGCTGCTTCCGGTGCAAACAGCTGGGTCACTTCAAGCAGAATTGCCCCATGAACGACAACACCAGGTCAAATTGGTCTCAACCTGGGTTCCCGCCCACCAGCAGCAGACCATTGTGTAGACTCGGCTTGGGATTCCCAGGAGCTGGGTCAGGAAGAACCATTGGGCACCCTTTACGAAGCCCTCATGGTACAATCTGTTATTACGGACAACCAGAAACACCATTGTCAGCTGGTCATGGTTAACGGAAAAACTGCCCGGGGATTAAGAGACAGTGGGGCAACCATCACGTTGGTACAAAGACACCTTATTAATGCATCAGAGAAACCGGGGAAATCAATTGCTGTGAGAGTAACAGGGGGGGCAGTATACCGTATTCCTACTGCACAGGTACACCTGGACTGGGGTGTGGGAGCTGGCGATGTTCATGTGGGCGTCATGAAAGACTTACCTTCTGAAGTCATCTTGGGCAATGACATTGGCCCCCTGACTTCGGCGTTCGCCTCTACCACCGCTCAGGAGGCCCACGCAGTAACCACCAGAGCACAAAGTCGCGCTGCCGAGAGCCATCCGCTTCCTACTGAGACCCAGGTAAACCAACCCAACCTACCCTTGACTGTGGAACCCCTACCCTGGGACACCCCAGAGGACTTTGGGCGGGAGGTGACCGGAGACCCTTCCCTTAGAAAGTATCGAGAGAAAGCCAGGAGGGGCCAAGGGGGGTTAAAGAAGCAATTTATCTGGGAGGAAGGCCACTTGTACAGGCTCACCGAGACCCGGGGTAATGCCCCCGGGCCTAAGCAAAAACGCCAGCTGGTAGTTCCCCGGAAGTACCGGCAGGAGTTATTGAGGATTGGGCACGACGTACCCTTGGCAGGCCATTTGGGAATACGCAAGACAGGGTATCGGATAACCCAGAACTTTTTCTGGCCTGGGGTATCCGACGACGTCAGGGCGTATTGTCAAATGTGCGAGGTATGCCAACGTATAGGTAAAAAGGGAGACCACCCAAAGGCTAAACTAGTTTCCATGCCCATTATTGAAGAACCGTTCACAAGGGTAGCCATGGACATTATAGGGCCCCTGGCCCAACCTAGCCATTCCGGCAAGCGGTATATACTCACCGTAGTAGACTACGCCACCCGTTACCCCGAAGCGGTAGCTCTCTCTAACATACAGGCTGAGACCGTAGCAGAGGCCCTAGTTAAAGTATTTTCCCGAGTAGGCTTTCCTAAGGAGGTTCTGTCCGACCAAGGTACCCAATTCACGGCCGAGGTAACCCAGCAGATATGGAAAACCTGTGGAGTTAAATCCCTGACTAGCTCCCCATACCATCCCCAGACTAACGGCCTGTGCGAGCGCTTCAACGGAACGCTAAAGCAAATGTTGAAATCGTTCACGGGGGCGTACAAGGATTGGGAGCGATTCCTGCCGCACCTTCTCTTTGCCTACCGAGAGGTGCCACAGGAATCGACCGGATTCTCACCCTTCGAACTTCTCTATGGGAGGCGGGTGAGGGGGCCCTTAGATCTCATCAAGGATCACTGGGAGGGGCAAACAGAAATTGAGGGGACCCCGGTTGTACCTTATGTCCTGAAGCTGAGGGACCGCATGGAGGAATTAGCCCAGACAGTGCGAGAGAACCTCCAGGCGGCCCAACAGCGCCAGAAGGTATGGTATGACCGACGGGCTAGGCACCGGAGCTTTCAGACAGGCCAAAAGGTCATGGTATTAAGGCCGGTCTGAACAGACAAGCTCCAGGCCACCTGGCAGGGCCCCTATAAAGTTATAGGACAGATATGCGACACTACCTACACGATAGCCAGCTGCGAGGATGAAGATGTGAAACGAACCTTTCACATCAACATGCTCAAGGCCTATCAGGAACGGGCAGAGGAGGTAGCCACTATCTGTGCACCAGCAGGAGAAGACACAGAGACCCTACCCCTTCCCGACCTATTGGGCAGTAGCGAAGGGATGACCCAGGTAGAGAAAGTCCAGCTAGGTGAACAGCTGGAGCCGCAAGAGCGGGCCCAAGCTGGCCGCTTACTAGAAAAAAAACAGGCCACATTCTCTCAGGAGCCTGGATACACACGCCTAGCCGTACACAAGGTGGAGACTCCAGGACAGACACCCCTGAGACAGCCTCCTTACCGTATCCCCGAAGCAGTCCGGGAAGGGATGCGGAAGGAAATAGATGAGATGCTTTGGCTAGGCGTAATCGAACCCTCAGAAAGTCCTTGGGCCTCGCCGGTAGTCTTAGTGCCAAAGAAGGATGGGACAACCCGCTTCTGTGTAGATTACCGGCGCCTCAACGACAAGACAGTTACGGACGCCTATCCGATGCCACGGATGGACGAGCTGCTTGACCGTATCTCTGCAGGGAAGTATCTGACCACAATAGACCTATGCAAGGGATATTGGCAGATTCCCCTAGCAGAAGATGCCAGACTCAAGTCGGCCTTCATCACCCCGTTCGGTCTATACCAATTCCGGGTTATGCCGTTCGGGATGAAGAACGCCCCGGCCACCTTCCAACGGATGGTGGATCAGTTACTTGGGGGCCTCCAGAGCTTCGCCTGCGCTTACCTGGATGACATTGCCATCTACAGCGATACATGGGAAGCGCACCTAGAGCACGTAGGGGTAGTACTGGATAGGATCAAGGGGGCCGGGCTGACCCTGAAACCCAACAAATGTCATTTGGGTATGGCGGAGGTACAATATTTGGGCCACCGAGTAGGATGTGGTAAGCAACGGCCGGAGCCGGCTAAGATCGAGGCCGTTGCCAATTGGCCCACTCCCCACGCCAAGACACAAGTCATGGCTTTCTTGGGCACAGCCGGCTATTACAGACGCTTTGTACCCGACTATAGCGCCCTGGCCAAACCCCTGACCGACTTGACCAAAAAGAAGCTACCCCGACAAGTCCTGTGGTCCCCGGAATGCGAGGTGGCTTTCCAAACCCTAAAGACTGCTCTGGTTAATGCTCCAGTGTTGGTTACCCCAGATCCTAACAAAAGATTTATTGTCCACACAGATGCTTCAATGTTTGGACTGGGGGCAGTACTAAGCAAGATCAGGGAGGATGGAGGAGAGCACCCGGTGGCATACCTGAGTCGGAAACTGTTGCCAAGGGAGGTCAGTTACGCCACCATTGAAAAAGAGTGTTTGGCCTTGGTATGGGCACTCAAAAAGCTCACACCTTATCTTTATGGCCGGGCTTTCACTCTCATCACCGATCACAACCCTTTGGTGTGGCTTAACCGGGTTTCAGGGGACAACGCCCGTTTGCTACGCTGGAGCTTGGCCTTACAGCCCTATGACTTTACGATTCATTATCGCCCAGGCAAGCAAAACGGGAATGCCGATGGATTGTCACGCCAAACGGAGTTAACCTCGGACTAAAAGCTCTGAACCCGTCAACCCTACTGGACCAGGAAAGGTCCAACCGGGTTGCCGGAGCAGGGAGAAAAAGGGGGGCCATTGTGAAGGATGCTTCAGTGTAATTCTCCCTGCTAGTAATGTTGTGTGTGTGTTAGAGGATTTCAGGTGTGACTCACTCCTCGGCTAACAGGCTGTTGATATGGTAATGACCCTTCCTCAGCCAGTCCTATTTCAAAGGGTAAATGGTCTATTGTGTGTGTGAAGAAGCCCTGTGGTTACTGTTTACTGTGATTAGAAGTGGCTCATGTTAATTATTCTGATTGCTTCATTGTGGTAATTATCTCTTCTATGCGGGGCCAGGCTGTCTAGATAATGTATTCTGTACAACTAGTAATTACCTTCACTGATGTCATTATCTAAAGAAAATGTGTTTTCAGGGTCGGCTCCAAAATGTCTGCCTATGATCTGTATGGAAGCCCCAGTGTGAGGGGGTGGAGATTTGTCATTGTAACAGTTTTACACAATTACAGAAGCTGTGTGTTATACCATTAAAATCTGTGTTGTTCCAGCATTAAGCCTTGGCTCATGTGTGGATGGTTCTGTGATTTTCTTTTATGGGAAGAAGGGACGGCTTGACGGGGATATCATTCTACTACCGTCACACCAGTGTAATGCACTATTGTCTCAGTGTCAGCAACATAATGCCAAGAAAGTGGAAAAAGAGAGATTGGCTAATGAAATTGCAGTATTGCTCAGAATCAAGGTACTATCGGAGTAAATGGGAGAGAAATGGGAAGCAGAGAGGAAACGTGTTGGTGAAGACGTAGAAAAATTCAGTGAATAACTTCGAAAGATTGCAACAACATCCAATAATGAGATGGAGGAGTTGCAGACAAAAGCATATAGCGTGTCAGGAATAAATAGTGATCTGCGAGAGCAGCTTCAGATGCAGAGAGCGGACGGTCAGATGAAGAGCAAACTTTTAGAATCATTGCAAATAAAGTTGTCAGAGATGGAAGAGTTGGTTATATCTTTAGAAAGGAAATTAGCAAAGGTGCACTCCCAGCTTCTTACTAAAGAGCAATATATAGTATTGCTCAATGAGAACAAAGGCTCATGTGAATTGGCCAGTATCTGCACAGTCACTGAGGAAAAGAGCCGTTATGAGACACAGTCAGATATTGCACCTATAGCTGCAAAACAGAATAACAGTGTGATTACAATCCAAGAGAGACTTACGTTATGCCAGGTTCTGGGTGAGTTTAACAGTCTGGAATCACTAATGAGCCTGTCCAATAAATTAAACTTAAATTCCACTTGAGTAATGAGGATGCATGCTCTCTGCTGAAAGCATGGCTACCAGGACCTGTGGTAGGCAAGTTATCGGCACAGGTTAATGATAACTTAGCAGATGCAGAAATGCGGAGGAGAGAGTTGCGGCGTATTGTAGACAGTCGTGATAATGGTATGAGTGATTTGCAACGAATGAAATTTAGGAGAGGAGATGACCCGATATTGTTCTGCAGTGAATATCTTGCATTGTATACGAAAGTGTTCAACTGTCCTGACTTTTTGGAGGATGATGTAAGTTTCATATACTCAATGGCCAATAAATGTTATGTAAGCTATCCCGCTAGAATGGCTCTGAGAAATGCTAGATCCTACCAAAATGTTGTCAATATCCTGCCAGACTTCTGTCAAGAGTCCAGCCATAGGGAATATGGGTCAAAGGCAGATTTATCGGTAATAAGCAGAGGTAAAGGAAGGGAGAGATCAGACGTTCTAAATGGAATAGAGCCCTTAAGATTGCTAGCATGCAGCGGGAAGCTCCAGAAATACAGGTATCTGCAATGAAACCCCCCCCCAGGACAAGAATATAACACACAAGCCTGATATAAAAGATAGCAGCCGGGACAGAGCGAACAGTTCTCAAGAGGAGATAATAAATGACAACCAACGCCCTAATTATTGCCTCTCGGGGATCAGGAAGGAATTTTTTCCCCTGCTGTAGCAAATTGGATCATGCTCTGCTGGGGTTTTTTGCCTTTCTCTGGATCAACTGTGGGTATGAAGTTGGGTGTATGGGATTGTACGGTGTTTTTTTATTTTCTTTGTTTGTTTTTTGTGGTTGAACTGGATGGACTTGTGTCTTTTTTCAACCTGACTAACTATGTAACTATGTAATTACAGCCAACAAGACTGGATGAACATTCCAATGTGTGCCCCCTGGGCTAATCTACCATTCTGGCTTGTATGTAGTTGGACGCAGATGGCGTTGCCATTTTTCCTGTGTAATATGGAAAAGTTTCACAATAATGCCTGCTTAGTATAGAAAAATATGGCAATTGTTCCCCCTGCATTACAAAATGGCAAAGGCTTGAGGGACTTAAAAAGTCAATTGTTGTGATAATTGTGTATAATAACTGTCTTTGTGTTCCTTTTTCTAGAAACCAGGGAAGACGTTAAACTGGTTTGGATACTAATGTTTTTTTTTTTTGCAGATCCTACAAGTGAGAACAACAGTGGGCACATTTAGCAGAAAAGGGGTTGGGTTATGGTAAATCTATAATCGATTATCACATGGTACCATGAGCTCATTAATTAGTAAATGTTTGCAAACAATGAAAAAAATATTAAACAATAGTCAGACATTGATGGATTATAGAGTTACAAGTGAGGTTACAGATACCAGATGAGCAACGTTTCACTAGGGAGTATTATCTGGATTCCAGACAAATACAGGGAGTTAGGTAAGCAATCACAGTATTACACGGCACGCTATCAAAATCTGGGACAAAGTTCATAAGAGGGAAAAATGGGATTTCAACTCACCATTAATGCCATTAAAAGACTCAAAATATTTTGCACCAGGGTTAGAGAAGATATCTAGGAAATGGATTAGAAAAAACAATGCTCAGCTGAAAGATGTCATGACGCAAGATAAATGAACTACCTATGAGGAATTAAAGGACAGAAGGGAGGTAATAGAGATAAACGAATGGCGGTATGGCCAGTTAAAACATTTTTTTGAGGCTCTCCCACAGCCGTGTAGATCTGCCTAAAACCTACGTTCCCTCGAGAGAATCAGTGAAGGAGAAGCAGGGAAAGGAGTTATCTCTAAGATCTATAAAAATGTAATAGAAGTAGAGCAATTAGACATTCCACCATATATTAAAAAGTGGGAGGAGGAATTGGGGTCCTCTCTGAGTATTCTAGAATTAAAACAAATATGGAGAAGAGTGCATACCTCGTCAGCAAACAGTAAAATAATTGAATTAAATTATAAATGTCTGAGGCGGTGGTATATTACTCCAGACAATGCTCACAAATATAAGAAAGAAGCCTCAGAATTGTGCTGGCGCGGATGCAGACAGATCGGAGATATGGCTCATATATGGTGGCGATGTCCAAAAATCCAATGGTATTGGAGAAGGATTAGACATTTAATAACCGAAATAACGGACACAGAGATTCCAGATGATCCCTGGGGATGCTTGCATCAGAGGATTAGATTACCTATGAAACAATATCAGAAAAGCTGCTAAAAGCCTGATAGCCAGTCACTGGCAAGATAGGGAAAGTCCCTCCATTAGAGAATGGTGCAAAAAAATAAATTCCACTCAAAATTTAGAATTCTTAAGGTTAAGTGACATAGACGGTCTAGAGGAATATGAAGAGACCTGGTCTAAGTGGACAAAGTTCAAACATTCCATGACATTTGCGGAGTTAATGGGTGCATAGGACCTTATAAGACTTTTTAGACTTTTAAGGTTGGATACAACATAAGAAAGTAATAAGATAGAAAATAAGATTGATCAGAAGAGATAGAAAGGCAACTGGAGGTCCAGGGGGAGGGAAGAGATGGGGTAGAAGGGTTATAATAATTAAGGAAGAAAAGTATAAAAAATTGTAAAAGCAAACAAAATACATACTTGCTCCTTTTGGATACGGAGTTTAAAAAAAAAAAAAAAAAAAACCCACAAATGATGCGAAACCCAAACAGAGACATCATAAGCAATTTGATGGTGAGCGGGTCTCATGGTCGGTGGAGTCTGAAGTGGGTAGAAAAAAAAAAAACAAGTGAGGTTACAAATGAGTGTGATGAAGTACAGATGTTTGTTTTGTTTTTCCCAATAACTAATTCTCTTCCAGATAGAAATGAGCGCTTACTTAAAAGTTGAGTGTTTGTCATTGTTTGATGGTGGTTGTCTTGCCGTGTTATTGTTGTGTGTTGATGGCCAGATTTTACATTTTTTCCATAATTTGTAGTATCATTTTTTTTTTTTAATTTTGTAATTTTTTTATCATTGTTAATTTTTTTTTATTATTATTTTATTAATTTTTCATTTTTTTTTCATTTTTCATTTTTTTTTTATTATTTTAAATTTTCATTTTTTATTTCAATTTTTTTATTATTATAATTTTAATATTTTTTTGTTATTATTTTTCATTTTTATTTTTTTTCATTTTTAAATGTTTTTTTGTTATTATTAATTTTATTTTTCATTTTTTTTTTCTCTTTATTTTTCAATTTTTTTTTTTTCCTTCATTTGTTGGTCACTAGTGTTTCATCTATTTTATTTTTGTTTCAATCAGGTGGAAAGAATTTCAATATTCTGTGATTTATCCACCTGAAAGGGGATCTTAAAATACATATAATGCATTGTTTTTTTAATGCTTAAAATTTGGAATTTTTGAGAAGCAACGTTCACATTCATTTTTTTTTATTATTTTAGATTTTTGCTTGTACCATGGGGATCCATTTTAGAGTGGGTCATCCGAGAGGAGTCATGGTTGATTTGATAATTTGTTCAGAAGTCAGGAACACTAAATTACAGTGTTATGAGATATTATCGATAAGAATTTGATTCTGCCCTTGTGTTTAATTCCAGAATCTTGGTGGAGCGAAATTGGAGAAGATTCTGGAACAGAGATGAAGAATGTTCATCTGGTTGGCAGTTTGCCTGTGCCATACCACACCGAAAATTTGTTCTGATAAACACTCAGGAGAGGAAAGATTCAGATTAATACTTGAAATATAATGTTTCTTTTTCTTATGGACAATTTTTGCACTAATACTGAATCTGAAAGACTTTGCCCAACAACGAGACGTGTGAAACATTTTGCCAAAGTCTCTCCTGTCATTTATGGATGCAAACGGACTTGAATATAAATGCAATGGGTTGGAGGTTGGGGAAGGAATATAATGTATCCAATCCTTCAGAACAAGAGATGTAAAATATGTTTTTTTTTATTATGAAAGAAGGAAATATTTTTTTGTTTAGATGTATTGACATAACTGAATATGGTGCAGGTACCTAGGAGGCTGGCACGTATGCATAATAAAGTGTCTGTTGGCCAGACTAGAGGGTGCCGGGTGATACATCAATGGGGGAAAACGTCCTCGTAGGGGCGGTGTCTCAATCTTAGCAATCCTATAGAGAAGCTCTCGGTTACTGGACATGTGGGAGATACACCTAATTGATGTCTTACCTGAGAGGTTGAAACCCTGCATTGGTAATGCCAGTGCAATAAACGCTGGCTACCAGGGTACAGTATGCCGTCACCACATGGCGCTTCAGCATCTCGCAGTGGTTGATAGAATCCTAGTACCCTATATGTGCTGAATATACTTATTTGTGGCTTGCTCTCAGAGATGTGCGGACACAGAGTGAGGTTCAGGGCGCTTATCTCTGAGGAGTAGCAGAAGAGGAGGGATGTATTCAGCACTATATTGGGGGGAATGGGACCCAGTGTAAAGTGGCTTAAGATTCTGTCAACCAGGGTGAGAGGTTGGTAGAGAGTGTGAAATGGTATAGGACAGATGTATGTCAGTGGCTCTGGCGTGCACGCAGCAGCAGGCGGAGTTAACAGCCACCATCAAGCTGATTGTACAATCTCTCTATGAGGGGCAGTGGCCTGATGAGTTAGCATCACCGCTCAGTAAGACTTTGCAAAACACCTCGCTTACACTAATCCAAAGTGGTGGTCGAATGCCTGGATGGGTTGTACTGGTTTGGATTGTGAAAGGTTGTGCTGTATGATCCATGTACAGAAGTGCAGACTCGGTCTGTAGATTTTGTGGCATCAATGGGCTTACTGACTGGGATTCTATCTTGTTGCATGTGTGGCTAAGTGACCCACATGTGGTCAGAGAGTACGGAAGCTGGGGGCAGGTTTATATTTCCCTCTGTCGAAAGCATGACCATGATGTCCTCTGCATACCAGGTCAATACACGGTACCCTGTATTTTGGATGGAGAGATCATTGCTGGGAAGAAAGCACCTGGGTATTATTTAGGACGTAGACAAGTTTTTCCTTGTCCTAGAGGATGCCAATGTATTGTCAGTCATGAAACAAGGGTATTTCTTGAGCCTAACATTAGGTAGAGGTGCAGGATATACCCTGGGCATGGTCGATGGAATCCAGTCACAGGGATAGAATTGTGTGGGTTTTTGTTTGTCATTGTTTGAGATTTATATGTGTTGTTAGACTCAAAACTTATATAGGAAGCTCGCCTGCTTATTTATTGAAAGTTGAGGGACGAATTGACGATGGGGTCTCTTCGTACAAATTAGAGACTTTGCTGCCAATTTAGATCCCTGAGGTACCGCAGACAGGCCAAGTTGCAGTAGGAAAAACCACTGTGAGCAAGACTGCATAATCCCGACCCGTATTTACAGTAAAGAGTTATAGAAGGTTGGGAGCGGGATATGTAATTTGATGGGTCATATGCATATATATAGATATTATGGTAATGGGTTAATTTATGTCGCATATCTGGTGGGACTGCCCCCTGATCAAAGGCTTCTGGGAAGAAATCTCAGCTTGGATCAGGCATATAACAGAAACCACTATCGTCCTAGATGCCGCTGCTTGCCTGCTCAACATAAACTCATTCCCCATACAAAGATATAAAAAGTCCTTAACAAGGCATTTAATCACCGCAGCGAAATCACTGATTCCTTTATACTGGAAAACAAACAGAGTCCCAGGCGTCAGAGATTGGTTGGAAAAAGTTACATACATACACAAAATGGAAGAACTGGTTGCAATGAAAAATGAACGAAGTTCCGCCTTCATGGATAGCTGGTCCCCCTGGGTATCTTTCACCTACTCAAAAGAGTTTGAGTCGCTTTCTCACCATTAAGTCTCTTCCCCCGGTAAGACTACTGCTAACTATCTGTTATAGCTGCTCAAAGTAACCCTTCCCTGCCCCCTTCCACACCCTACCCACCCCTCCCCCCCCCTCTTTCCTTCCCCCAATTCCCAACAACCCCCTCCCCCTCCCCTCCCCAACTCTCCGTTCTTTAACTCTTTTCAAAAAAATGCTTTTATTCTCCAAATAATATGTATTAATATTGCAATCTCACTTTATTATTACATGCTGTTATACTTTTTGTACTACATTCATGTACACTGTTATACTTAATTTTATTTCTGTACGATCCTACTTTTGCTTGAATAAACATTGGATTGTGAAAAAAAAAAAAATTTATGTCATGGTGTAGTGTGATAACGGTGTATTTTAGGCTAGTAAGATGGGCAAGAAATCTGAAAGCTGGTTAATATACTGCTCTGAGTGTGTGCTGGTGAATGAGTGAATGGACACCCCTTGCCTTGCCTGTACTACACCCCTTTCATGAAGATGGAAGAAAGAAGAAGATACAGAATGGTGACAGGGAAGCTGTCACGGAAGAATGATGTTGGTGTGTCACCCAGTAGCAAAGCAGCATGTGTTGAGAAGCACAGCTCGTTAGGACTGTTATTGACTGTTCCATGGGAGCTGGTTCTGAAGCCTATGTTGAGGCGCAATACGGTAAAACCATTAAGGGCTGCCATCAGGAATTATTGGGCTTACACAGCTTCAGGCATGGGCCCCCTGGAGCAGAGAACCGGGGGGAGGGGGGGGTGCTGCCGCCTGAAATTGAGAAGTGGGGGGGGGGGCTGCCTTTACAAAAAAAGAAGAAATAAAGAAAAATATATATAAGAAAAGGGGGGTAGCCCTGGGGACCTCTGGGCCCTTTAATAAAAAATAAATAAATATATATATATATACACACATATATACAATTTTTTTTTTTTTTATAAAAACAAATTACAAAAAAGGGGGGTTGCCATCCGGGACCTTTGGGCCCTTTAATAATAATAATAATAATAAAAAAAGAAACCTCTGGGCCCTTTAATAAAAATATATATAAAAAAAATAAAATAAACATTTATA